>NC_057797.1:648777885-648986190 GCF_018294505.1 Triticum aestivum
ATCTAAGCATTGGCTAGCAGACTTATAACGAGGGATATCACCTTCATCAAATCTATAGAGAGAATTTACCTTTACTACCTGTGTCGGGTTATCAAGACCATGTATTTCTTCAATAGGTGGTAAATTCTTAACATCCTCAGCTTTAATACCTTTTTCTTTCATAGATTTCTTTGCCTCTTGCATATCTTCGGGACTGATAAATAGAATACCCATTTTCTTCGGAGTTGGCTTAGGAGTTGGTTCAGGAAGTGTCCAATCATTTTCATTACTCTTAGCTTTATCAACAGTTCTTTCCTTGAAAACACAACTAGAACAACTATCCAAGTGGTCTTTGGAACCATCAGTTAGTCCATTATAAAAGATATCAAGTATTTCATTTTTCTTGAGAGGATGATCAGGCAAGGCATTAAGTAATTGGAGGAGCCTCCCCCAAGCTTGTGGGATACTCTCTTCTTCAATTTGCACAAAAATATATATTTCCCTTAAGGAAGCTTCTTTCTTATGAGCAGGGAAATATTTAGCAGAGAAGTAATAAATAATATCCTAGGGACTATGCACACAACCAGGATCAAGAGAATTAAACCATGCATGTTTTAGCATCACCCTTTAATGAGAATGGAAACAACTTAAGGATAATGTAATAGCGAGTTTTCTCATCATTAGTGAACAGGGTGGCTATATCATTTAATTTAGTAAGATGTGCCACAACAGTTTCAGATTCATAGCCATAAAAAGGATTAGATTCAACCAAAGTAATTAACTCAGGGTCAATAGAGAAATCATAATCCTTATCAGAAATACAGATAGGTAAAGTAGCAAAAGCAGGGTCATATTTCATTCAAGCATTAAAAGATTCTTCTTTCATCTTAGCTAATAGTTTCTTAAGATCATATCTATCATTGCAAGCTAAAAAGTCTCTAGCAGTTTCTTCATCCATAACATAACCCTCAGGCACAACAGGCAATTCATATCTAGGGGAGAATCTTCATCATCACTTTCATCAATATTATCAGTTTCAATAATTTCATTCTCTCTAACCCTAGCAAGTTGTTCATCAAGAAATTCACCTAGTGGCACAGTATTATCAAGCATAGAAGTAGTTTCATCATAAGTATCATGCAAAGCAGAAGTGGCATCATCAATAACATGCGACATATCAAAATGAATAACAAGAGTAGGTGTCGCAAGTTTACTAAAAACAGAAGGTGAATCAAGTGCAGAGCTAGATGACAGTTCCTTACCTTCCCTCGTAGTTGAGGAAAAAATCTTGGTTCTTTTATCTTTCAAGTTATTCATAGTGATCATCAGATATAAATCCCAAGTGACTTAAAGAATATAGCTATGCTCCCCGGCAACAGCGCCAGAAAATAGTCTTGATAACCCACAAGTATAAGGGATCAGAATAGTTTTCGAGGGTAGAGTATTCAACCCAAATTATTGATTCGACACAAGGGGAGACAAAGAATATTCTCAAGTATTAGTAGCTGAGTTGTCAATTCAACCACACCTAGAAAACTTAATATCTGCAGCAAAATATTTAGTAGCTAAGTAATATGATAGTAGTGGAACGATAGCAAAAGTAATAGTTTTGGTTTTATAGTGATTGTAACAGTAGCAACAGAAAAGTAAATAAGCGAAGATCAATATGTGAAAATCTCGTAGGCAATGGATCAGAGATGGATAATTATGTTGGATGTGATTACTCATGCAATAGTTATAACATAGGGTGATACGGAACTAGCTCCAGTTCATCAATGTAATGTAGGCATGTATTCCGAATATAGTCATACGTGCTTATGGAAAAGAACTTGCATGACATCTTTTGTCCTACCCTCCCGTGGCACCGGGGTCCTATTGGAAACTAAGGGATATTAAGGCCTCCTTTTAGTAGAGTACCGGAACAAAGCATTAACACTTAGTGAATACATGAACTCCTCAAACTACGGTCATCACCGGTAAGTATCCCGATTATTGTCACTTCGGGGTTAACGGGTCATAACACATAATAGGTGACTATAGACTTGCAAGATAGGTTCAAGAACTCACATATATTCATGAAAACATAATAGGTTCAGATCTGAAATCATGGCACTTGGGCCCTAGTGACAAGCATTTAGCATAGCAAAGTCATAGCAACATCAATCTCAGAACATAGTGGATAATAGGGATCAAACCCTACTAAAACTAACTCGATTACATGATAAATCTCATCCAACCCATCACTGTCCAGCAAGCCTACGATGTAATTACTCATGTACGGTGGTGAGCATCATGAAATTGGTGATGGAGGAAGGTTGATGATGACGATGGCGACGGATTCCCCTCTCCGGAGCCACGAACGGACTCCAGATCAGCCCTCCCAAGAGAGATTAGGGCTTGGCGGCGGCTCTATATCGTAAAACATGATGAATCCTTCTCCCTGTTTTTTTCTCCCTGAACATGAATATATGGAGTTGGAGTTGAGGTCAGTGGAGGGTCAGGGGGGCCCCGAGGCAGGGCGCGCGGCTAGGGGGTAGGTGCACACCCACCCTCGTGGACAGGGTGTGGGCCCCCTGGCCTTGATTCTTTCGCTAGTATTTTTTATATATTACAAAAATATTCTCCGTTCTTTTTCAGGTCATTCTGAGAACTTTTATTTCTGCACAAAATAACACCATGGCAATTGTGCTAAAAATAGCGTCAACCGGGTTACTTCCATTCAAATCATGCAAGTTAGAGTCCAAAACAAGGGCGAACGTGTTTGGAAAAGTAGATATGATGGAGACGTATCACTGTACATGCCTCGGAGTCTCCGTAGAGCCGCTCTCAGGCCTTGGGGGATCCCTCTCACGTCCTAATGGCAGCACTTAGCTTCGTGCTGGTGAGAAGACTAGACTAGGTGTTGGACGCGGCTGTTCATTTGCTTGCTTTATGTAGTTGGTTTGTGATATTTCTTAGTGGAATTTTGAGTTCTCGCATTTCGGATTGCCAAGTTGGATTTCCCTCTCGCCTTTTCTCTTGACCGCCGGTCACGGCCCTGGATGGATGGTAGTTGCCCGCTGCTCTTCCTCGCGCATCTCACGCGTAGGCCTGGGCAGGTATGTACGTGCACGTCTGGCCTATCCCGCGTCACGAACATACTTCGCCGCAGCCCTGTCCCCCAGGGCCTTGGATTTTTCTATCCTTGAGAGACGCTCTCGACCTAGCTTGTGGTTGGCACATCTCCTTAAGTCCGTGCCCCCCGGGTACCGCGACGCGATGCACTAAGCTGTGACTAGCTCGCGCCTGAGGACTCACGCAAGGCAGAACAGGACACCCGACAAAATTTTCTAACGATTCTACAGCTTCACGATGCCTCTTGAGGCCAGAAACCCCTGAGCCAATAGTAAGGGGGCCTCACGAGATGATGGAGAACGCGCCATCACGAGAGGGAAGAATACTACAGGTATATCAAGCTAAGGTTATCCTACCCTACCCATTTGAAGCACAAACACCGCAACATAACATCGGAACAACAAACGTAGCATAGCAGCATAAATACCATGGTTCATTACACGCCCCTGCAGGGCCCTCTTCTTTCTTTTTCAAATGCAGGAAGAAAGGAAAGGTTAAACAAAAGCGGCCCGAGCGACCGCAGCAGCTCGTGAGGCCTGGTTCCAAGGGCCTCCCGGACTCAACTTAGCCTGAGCCTTCCTCACGCTTCACCGAAGCATGGCAACGCGATGAACCGCCACCATCCTCGAAGCGAGCCCGGTGGCGTGGTGGCTGGTCGTAGCCACCGCTTCTAGTGCTCTCGCTGGAGAAGGAGCTGCCACCGTTGGACGAACCACGACGTCCATCTTCCTCTTAAAGATCCATTTATTCTCAATGGTTGCCGATCATCGGGAAGTCCACAAAAGTCCACACTTTGTTCTCATACATGGATCCTATCTCAGATTTCATGGCCTCAAGCCATTTATTGGAATCTCGGCTCATCATCGCTTCCTCATAGTTTGTAGGTTCATCATGGTCTAGTAACATGACTTCCAGAATAGGATTACCATACCACTCTAGTGGGGAACATGCTCTAGTTGACCTATGAGGTTCAGTAGTAACTTGATCTGAAGTTTCATGATCATTATCACTAGCTTCCTCCCTAGTTGGTGTAGACATCACTGGAACTGATTTTTGTGATGAGCTACTTTCCAATTCGAGAGAAGGTACAATTACCTTATCAAGTTCTACTTTCCTCCCACTCACTTCTTTCAAGAGAAACTCCTTCTCTAGAAAGGATCCATTCTTAGCAACAAAAATCTTTCCTTCGGATCTCTGATAGAAGGTGTACCCAATAGTTTCTTTTAGGTATCCTATGAAGATGCACTTCTCCGATTTGGGTTCGAGCTTATTAGTTTGAAACCTTTTCACATAAGCATCGCAACCCCACAGTTTAAGAAAAAAACATCTTTGGTTTCTTGCCAAACCATAGTTCATACGGTGTCATCTCAATGGATTTAGATGGTGCCCTATTTAACGTGAATGCAGTTGTCTCTAATGCATAACCCCAAAACGATAGTGGTAAATTGGTAAGAGAAATCGTAGATCGCACCATATCTAATAAAGTACGGTCACAACATTCGGACAGACCATTGCACTATGGTGGTCCAGGTGGCGTGAGTTGTGAAACTATTCCTCATTGTTTTAAATCAAGGCCTAACTCATAACTCAGATATTCGCCTTCGTGATCATATCGTAGAAACTTTATTTTCTTGTTACCATGATTCTCCACTTCACACTGAAATTCTTTGAACTTTTCAAATGTTTCAGAGTTGTGTTTGATTAAGTAGGTATACCCATATCTGCTCAAATCATCTGTGAAGGTCAGAAAATAACGATACCCACCACGAGCCTCAACACTCATCGGACCACATACATCAGTACGTATTATTTCCAGTAAGTCTGTGGCTCGCTCCATTGTTCCCGAGAACAGAGTTTTAGTCATCTTGCCCATGAGGCATGGTTTGCAAGCATCAAATGATTCATAATCAAGTGATTCCAAAAGTCCATCCACATGGAGTTTCTTCATGCGCTTTACACCAATATGATCTAACCGGCAGTGCCACAAATATGTTGCACTGTCATTATCAACTTTGCATCTTTTGGCATCAATATTATGAATATGTGTATCAATAAGATCGAGATTCAATAAACCATTTACACTGGGTGTATGACCATAGAAGGTTTTATTCGTGTAAACAGAACAACAATTATTCTCTGACTTAAATGAATAACTATATTTGCAATAAATATGATCCAATCATATTCATGCTCAACGCAAACACCAAATAACATTTATTTAGGTTCAACAATAATCCCGAAGGTAGAGGGAGTGTGCGATGGTGATCTTATCAACCTTGGAATCACTTCCAACACACATCGTCACCTTGCACTTTAACTAGTCTTTGTTCATTTTGCAACTCCTGTTTTGATTTACTAATCTTAGCAACTGAAACGCTATCAAATACCCTAGGGTTACTATGAACACTAGTAAAGTACACATCAATAACATGTATATCAAATATACCTTTGTTCACTTTCCCATCCTTCTTATCCGCCAAGTATCTGGGGTAGTTCCGCTTCCACTGACCATTCCCTTTGTAGTAGAAGCACACAGTTTCAGGCTTAGGTCTAGCTTTGGGTTTCTTCACAGGAGTGGCAACTTGCTTGTCATTCTTCTAGAAGTTCCCTTTCTTTTCCTTAGCCCTTTTTCTTGAAACTAGTGGTCTTGTCAACCATCAACACTTGATGCTTTTTCTTGATTTCTACCTTCGCTGATTACAGTATCGCAAAGAGCCCAGGAATCGTTTTCGTCATCCCTTGTATATTATAGTTCATCACGAAGTTCTAGTAGCTTGGTGATAGTGACTAGAGAACTCTGTCATTCACTATCTTATCTGGAAGATTAACTCCCACATGATTCAAGCCATTGTACTACCCAGACATTCTGAGTACATGCTCACTGGCTGAGCCATTCTCCTCCATCTTGTAGGCAAAGTACTTGTCAAAGATCTCAAACCTCTTGACATGGGCATGAGTCTCAAATATCAATTTCAACTCTTGGAACATCTCATATGATCCGTGGCATTCAAAACATTTTTGAAGTCCCGGTTCTAAGTCGTGAAGCATGGTGCACTAAACTATCAAGTAGTCATCATACCAAGCTTGTCAAACGTCCATAACGACTACATTTTCTCCTGCAAAAGTTCTGTCACCTAGCGGCGCATCAAGGGCATGATTCTTCTGTGCAGCAACAAGGATAATCATCAGATCACGTGAGCATATCATCTTTCAACTTAGTTTTCTCTAGGAACATATCAAAATAAAACAGGGGAGCTATACGCGAGCTATTGATCTATAACATAGATATGCAAATACTATCAGGACTAAGTTCATGATAAATTAAGTTCAATTAATCATATTACTTAAGAACTCCCACTTAGATAGACATCCCTCAAGTCATCTAAATGATCACGTGATCCATATCAACTAAACCATGTCTGATCATCACGTGAGATGGAGTAGTTTCCAATGGTGAACATCTCTATGTTGATCATATCTACTATATGATTCACGTTCGACCTTTCGGTCTCCAGTGTTCCGAGGCCATGTTTGTACATGCTAGGCTCGTCAAGTTTAACCCGAGTATTCTGCATGTGCAAAACTTTCTTGCACCCATTGTATGTGAACATAGAGCTTATCACACCCGATCATCACGTGGTGTCTTGGCATGACTAACTGTCACAACGGTGCATACTCAAGGAGAACACTTATACCTTGAAATTTTACTGAGGGATCATCTTATAATGCTACCGCCGTACTAAGCAAAATAAGATGCAAAAAGATAAACATCACATACAATCAAAATATGTGACATGATATGGCCATCATCATCTTGTGCCTTTGATCTCCATCTCCAAAGCACCGTTATGATCTCCATCGTCATCGGCTTGACACCTTGATCTCCATCGTAGCATTGTGGCTGTCTCGCCATCTATTGCTTCTACAACTATCGCTAACGCATTGTGATAAAGTAAAGCAATTACATGGCATTTGCATTTCATACAATAAAACGACAACCATAAGGCTCCTGCCAGTTGCCGATAACTTCTACAAAAACATGATCATCTCATACAATAACGTATATCACATCATGTCTTGACCATATCACATCACAAAATGCCCTGCAAAAACAAGATATACGTCCTCTACTTTGTTGTTGCAAGTTTTACGTGCCTTCTACGGGCTTCTAGTAAGAACTGTTCTTACCTATGCATCAAAACCACAATGGTGATTTATCAAGTTTGCTATTTTAACCTTCAACAAGGACCGGCCGCAGTCAAATCCGATTAAACTAAAGTTGGAGAAACAGACACCCGCCAGCCACCTTTATGCATAACTAGTTGCTGTCGATGGAACCGGTCTCATGAATGTGGTCATGTAAGGTTGGCCGGGTCACTTCATCCAACAATACCGCCGGATCAAAATAAGACATTGGCACAACTCTTTGTCTACTACTCGTGCATATCATCTACGCATAAAACTGGCTCAAATGCCACTGTTGGGGAACGTAGCATGCAATTTCAAAAATTTCCTATGCTCACGCAAGATCTATCTAGGAGATGCATAACAACGAGAAGGGGAGAGTGTGTCCACGTACCCTCGTAGATCGAAAGCGCAAGCGTTTGACAATGCAGTTGATGTAGTCGAACTTCTTCTCGTTTCGACCGATCAAGCACCGAACATACAGCACCTCCGAGTTCTGCACACGTTCAGCTCGATGACGTCCCTCGAACTCTTGATCCAGCAAAGTGTCGAGGGAGAGTTTCACCAGGATGATGGCGTGGTGACAGTGATGGTGAAGTGATCTGTAGCGACCAGACCTCAAATGGTCCAATCTCTGTGCTCAGGTGTCATCCCTGGATCAGTAATGCTGACAGCACACAGTACTTGAAGGATTTATAACAGAGTAGCAATCACACACTTATTACATCGAGTGTCTCAAAAGAGAACTTATTACAATAAATATGGCTTAAGGCCATCTAATCACGATAACAGCTGAAGGCTTGGAAGATAAGTGAGTCCATCAACTCCAACGGCATCACTGAGTATAGAACCACGACCTAAGGGACCTTAATCGTCGTCTGAAAAGTCTGCAACATGAACGTTGCAGCCCGAAACGGGTCAGCACATGGAATATGCTGGCAATGTAACACATAGAGAGCAATGAAAGATATAGCTATACTATATGCATATTTGGCTGGTGGAAAGCTCTATGGTTACAGTTTTGCGTAAAGCCAATTTTTCCCTACTGCAAAGGAATAAATTTTATTTAACTATCATGGTAGTTGTTAAACATTGAGAATGGTTGACAGCATTCTCAATCCCAATTAAGCATCATCATTAAACAAACCCAACAAAATTAATTAGAGTAACATGATGAGATTCACATGATAATCCAGGTACTAGATACTCAAGATGTCCATAACCGGGGACACGGCTAACCATGATTAGTTTATACACTCTGCAGAGGTTTGCGCACTTTTCCCCACAAGACTCGATCTCCTCCGTTGGGATTCTCGCACTACATGGTGTTTGAGAAACGGATGACCGAGACATAGTCTTTCAGAAGCGCTAGCACCTTACGATCGGGTAGACCGTTACACCTACTTTCCCCTACATCTGCTAGTCTACCACTGTAAGAGTTCGCACAACTTAGTCAACTATGCTAGAGCCCATAGTAGCTTGTGGCTGCACACGGAAGTTTCTAGCATGAATAATCTCATGATCCCTTTGAGCCTGGGTGGCGGTCCAAAAGAAAAACAGGCAATCGCTGGAATACCCAGGTGCCTCAATCCACCCAGATGTGTATTTAAGTTGCCACCTTAGATGAACCATTAATTTAACAATCTCACATCTGTCATGGATACACTCACCCAATCCACGTCTACTATCATAGCATGGCATAATAACCAAACGTAGAAGTAACTCCCAAAGGTTTGATAATAAACAGGTAATAGGTACTACCTCATCTACTTCCCAAACCCACAATTTAATTAGATCATAATCATGCAATGTGTGAGGATTGATCTAATGCAATAAAAATTGGGTAGTAGGAGGTATGATCAAAGTGTTACTTGCCTTGCTGATGATCCGCAAAACCTAGCGATTCGAAGTAGCAAGCGACGCACTCCGGGTACTCTATCGCAAACAATCAAGCAGACAATAAGTACTCAACTAATGCACAAGTAAACCTCGAATAAGAGATCTAACCAGAAAGTTCAACTTAAGAACTCCGGTTGGCAAAAAGAATCAACTCGAACGAAGCAACGAAAGACAAACGACAAAAGAAACAGGCTTCATTTACTATTCTGGATCTAGGGCAATTTTTACAGTGGCAAAAACTTCTTTGAGTTGGTTAAACGGAAAGAGGGTTTCGAGACGAAACTCCAGGCGCTTGAATCGCCTGATTCCGATAAACGAGCGAAAAGTTATACTAGAACGAAAATCGGATCGGGAATCGTGATCAGAGAAATCGTGGATTTAATTCGAGAAAAAGAAAAACGACAAACAGATTAACGAACAAACGTTTGTTATCTGGATCTAAATGATGAACGCGTTCGTTAAAATGAACAAACGAGCGAACGCTCGCTAATTAAATAAACCGAAAAAACCGATCTATTAAAAAACGAAACTAAAAGAACGAACAAAAAACCGACAGAAAACCAAATGGTTTTTCGAGAAAAACCGGCGGCGGCGAGGTCAACCTCCGCGAGCGGCGGCTTTAGCGGGCGAGGTCGGCGGCGGCGGCTCCGGCTCCGGCAGGCGGCGCGGTGCGGCGGCGCGGGCGGCGGCGGCGCTAGGGTTTTGGGCGCGCTAGGGTTTGGCTCGGCTGGGCTCCTCCCCTGGCTTAGGCCAGGTGTCCGGGTCGGACACGGCCCGATAGGTCGGTTCGCGTTTTTTAAAATAGTTATGCTCAGAAAAAAAGGAATACTAAGCGGACTCCAAAAATCCTGAAATAAATTTTCCCCGGCTTCTAAAATCAAGCCGCATAGGATGAACATTTATTTGGGGCCTAAATGCAATTTTGAAAAACGCGCAGTTTTCTTAAATTCAATAAAATAGCAAATAAAACCAAAATAAAATCTTATTTGATTTTATTATTAAATCCTCAATATTTCTTTATTTTGGGAAAGTCATTTTATTCCCTCTCTCATATTTTTGTAATAGAAATAATTGAAGATAAAATAAATGAAATCAAATGATCCTATTTTAGAATTTGAGAAAACTCAAATATGAAAATAACAAAAATCCCCGACTCTCTCCGAGGGTCCTTGAGTTGCGTAGAATTTTCTAGGATCAACCAAAATGCAATAAAATATGATATGCAATGATGACCTAGTGTATAACATTCCAAACTGAAATTTTGGGATGTTACAAACCTACCCCCCTTAAGATGAATCTCGCCCTCGAGATTCGGGTTGGCTAGAAAATACGTGTGGGTGGTCCTTCAACAATTCTTCCTCTTGCTCCCAGGTGGCTTCATCCTCTGTGTGGTGGCTCCACTGAACATTGCAAAACTTTATAACCTTGCTGCGGGTGACTCGACTGGCATATTCTAGAATCTTGACTGGTTTCTCTTCATAGGTCAAATCACTATCCAACTGAATTGCTTCCAGCGGCACTGTATCTCTCAGCGGTATATCAGCCATCTCTGCGTGGCACACAATCCTTTGTGCAACTCCAACTTGTAGGCTACTTCTCCCATATGATCCAAAACTTTGTATGGGCCTACAAAATGGCGCTAACTTTCCCTTAACTCCAAAGCGCTTAACTCCTCGAAGTGGAGATACTCGAAGATAAACTCGGTCTCTGACTTCGTAAACTGTCTCCTTGCGTTTAGAATCTGCATAGCTCTTCTTCCTGGATTGGGCTACCTTGAGCCTATCGCGAATCAATTTTACTTTCTGTTCAGACTTCTTAATCAGATCCGGTCCAAACAACTGGCGGTCTCCAACTTCATCCCATGACAATGGGGTCCTGCACCTCCTTCCGTACAAGGCTTCGAAAGGGGCCATCTTCAAACTAGATTGATAACTGTTGTTATAAGAGAACTCTGCATATGGCAAATTCTCGTCCCAACTAGATCTGTAATCTAGCACACAAGCTCTCAGCATATCCTCCAAAATCTGATTGACTTCTCGGTTTGTCCATCTATCTGTGGATGGAAAGTTGTACTGAACTCTAGCCTGGTACCCAAAGTTTCATGCAACTGATTCCAGAATTTTGAGGTAAACTGGGTTCCTCTATCTGATACAATGCTCCTTGGAACTCCATGCAGACATACGATTCTGGTCATGTATATATTTGCCAACTTTGCACTGGTATAGGTAGTCTTCACTGGAATGAAATGAGCTACCTTTGTCAAACGATCGACTACAATCCAAATCGATTCATAGCATGAACGTGTTCTGGGCAATCATGTGATAAAATCCATTCCTAACTTATCCCACTTCCATTCGGGTATCGGCAATGGCTATAGCAATCCTGCTGGCTTCTCATGCTCTGCCTTCACTCTCTGACATACATCACAAACTGCTACATACTCCGCAATATCCTTCTTCATTCCGGTCCACCAGAAAATATCCTTCAAATCCAAAGACATCTTGGTTTTCCTGGGTGAATCGAATATGGTGAATCATGGGCCTCTTGTAGAATTAACTTCCTGATCTCTGAATCATTAGGCACATAAACATGGTCTTCAAACCATAAGGTATTGTGCTCATCCTCACGAAATTCTTTAGCTTTTCCCTTGCTCATTTTCTCTTTAATAGAAGTGATCTCCTTGTCAGTCCTTTGAGCTTCTCTGATATTGTACATCAAAGTAGACTGAATCTCCAATGCTGCTACATAGCCTCTCGGAACTATCTCCAAACATAGCTCATGAAGATTCTTGGCTAACTCTCTTGGTAAATCTCCCGTCATTAGTATGTTGACATGGCTCTTACGACTCAATGCATCGGCTACTATGTTAGACTTTCCGGGGTGATAATGCAATCTCATATCATAATCCTTGATGAGCTCCAACCATCTCCTTTGTCTGAGATTCAACTCCTTCTGCGTGAAAATATACTTCAAACTCTTGTGATCCGTGTACACCTCACAATGATTTCCAATGAGAAAGTGTCTCTAGGTTTTGAATGCATGCACTACGGCTGCTAACTCCAAATCATGCGTAGAATAATTCAACTGATGAGGCTTAAGCTATCGTGAGGCATATGAAACAACTCTTCCTTCTTGCATAAGCACTGCTCCAAGTCCTCGATGTGAAGCATCACAATACACCTCATAATCCTTGGTCTGATCTGGCAAAATCAACACAGGTGATGTAACCAAACGTGTCTTCAACTCCTAGAAACTGGCCTCACATTCCTCAGTCCATATGAACTTGGTATCCTTCTTCAGAAACTCCATCACAGGCTTTGCAATATTCGAGAAATTTTCAATAAATCTTAGGTAGTATCCTGCAAGTCCAAGAAAACTCCAGATCTCTCCAACTGTTGTTGGCGCTTCTCAATTTGTCACAGTGTCAACCTTGGTGGGATCTACTGTTATACCTTCTCCAGATATAACGTGTCCGAGAAATCCAACTTCCTTCAACCAAAACTCACATTTGCTAAACTTGGCATATAACTGATGTTCTATGAGTTTACCAAGTACCAAACGCAAATGCTCCTTATGCTCCTCTTCGTTCTTCGAGTAAACCAGGATATCATCAACGAACACTACGACGAACTTATCCAAAAACTCCATAAACACTTTGTTCATCATGTTCATAAAATATGCAGGTGCGTTAGTCAGGCCAAATGACATAACGGTATACTCGTACAGCCCATACCTGGTGGTAAAAGCCGTCTTAGGTATATCCTGTTCTCGAATCTTCAACTGATGGTATCCTGACCGCAGATCGATCTTGGAAAATACCTTAGCTCCTTGCAATCGATCAAACAGATCATTGATCATCGGTAGTGGGTACTTGTTCTTGATGGTTACTTCATTCATTCCTCGATAATCAACAACCATCCTTAACGATCCATCCTTCTTCTCCACTAGAAGTACTGGCGATCCCCAAGGCGAAGAACTTGGGCGAATATAACCTTTATCCAGTAACTCCTTAATCTGCTTCTTAATCTCCACCAAATCCTTTGCGGGCATCCTATATGGTCTCTTAGATATTGGCCCTGTGCCTGGCAAAAGCTCAATCAAAAACTCAATATCTCTATCCGGTGGCATGCCTGACGATTCTTCTAGAAATACATCAGGGAAATCCTTCACTGCTGGTACTTCCTCCTGCACAACTCATGTTAGACAATTTACTTGAGTCCTCTTCGGCACATGCCGGGATACATACTTGATCCTTCTCCCTTCTGGGGTGGTAAGCAAAATTGACTTACTGGCGCAATCAATGTTTCCTCCATACATCGACAGCCAATCCATACCCAGAATTACATCCAATCCTTGTGATTCCAAAATGATCAAATCCGAGGGAAACACATCCTACCTATACTCAATGGCACTTGAAAACATCCCTTACTAGCCATATACTCCGCTCCTGGTGAGCTTACTATAGGTGTTCTAAGAACTTTGGTGGGAAGCTTATACTTATCCACGAATCCCCTTGATATGTATGAATGTGATGCACCAGTATCAAAAAGAATGAGTTCAGTAAATGACTTAGCCAAAAACTTACCAATTACTGCACCCGGCTGCTCTTCAACCTCCTCCACGTTAACGTGGTTCACCTGTCCCCTGTTGAAAGGGTTCGGCTTCTTCCCAGCGCTTCCATTGCCATTTCCATTCTGGGATTCAGGACATTCATTTGCATAATGTCCCGTCTTCTGGCACTTGAAACAAGTGACTTGGCTCAGGTCCCTCTTGGCTGGGGTTGATGGGTTGGTGCGGTTCTGGCCGTTGCTTCCTCCATTCCCATTACCATTCTTGGTACCATTGTGATTGTGCGAGCTACCTCCTCCATGGGTATGCTGAAAATGTCCTCCCGGTCTAGGGGTAAAACGTGGCTTCTACTCAGCTCCTGAATTGTACTTCCCTTGTCCATACTTCCTCTTGCGATTCTCAATCTCCTGCTGCTTCCCTTCAATCATAAGAGCACGATCTACCAACTCCTGGTAGTTGTTGAAGGTTTCTACCATCAACTGCATGCTCAACTCATCATTCAGTCCTTCCAGAAACTTCTCCCGCTTAGCTACATCCGTAGCTACGTCATCTGGGGCATAACGTGCTAACTTACTAAAGTCTTCCACATACTGGCCAACTGTCCGTCCTCCTTGGTGCAAATTGCGAAACTCTCACTTCTTCATGGCCATAGCTCCTGCTGAAACATGGGCAGTATGGAAAGCCTGCTGGAACTAGTCCCATGTGACAGTGTCGACAAGGAAAGTGGCTGTGAAATTCTCCCACCATGATGCTACGGGTCCTTCAAGCTGATGTGCGGCAAACTTCACCTTTTCCGCATCTGTGCACCCTGCCGTGGTCAACTCCCTTGCTGTCTTGCGGAGCCAATCATCTGCTACTATCGGCTCGGTGCTACTGGAAAACATCGGCAGATTCAGCCTAAGAAAACGGGCTAAGAGATCAACAGGTGGTGGTGGTGGGTTGTTGTTGTTGTTCCCCTGATTCTGATTCTGGACTAACAACTGCATTAATGTGTTCTACTGCTGGATCAACTGAGTGAGCTCTGGTGGGAAGGTAAATCCGGGGTCACGTCTCGGAGGCATCTGAGGGTTGAGAAAAGATGAGATTTAAGAATAGAGAGGGGTCTAGAGAGAAAACACTACCCATATGCACATGAGGCGAAAGCAAACAATTCACTTGATTCAATCAATCACACAAGGGCATACAATCGATCTAACTATCGCAAAAGTGCTCGGACTACTATATTTACATGGTGGACTACTACTACTGATGGGGTGGTCTACTAGAAATATTCTTCGGTTGCAGACTCCCTGATATCTGCTCCAGCTTCATCAAGATAGTCATCATCGCTACCATCTGGATCCGAGTCGGTGTCGTCGATGATGATGTAGTCTTCCGGGCGAATCTCCTTGGGTTCTTTGTCTTCTTCTACTAGGGTAGGGCCTCCCATAAATATTCCGATCTTCATTGTTAGGTCGGCATTCTTGTCCACTAGTATTTTGATTTCCTCTTCATAATCTTCACGTGTGGCCTTGAGTTCTTCCTCCAGTTCCTTGATTCTTGTCCTCGCCTTCTTTAGATCTATCATGTCGGAGCACATCTGATTTTCCTGACGTCGAATGTGCTGGTTTAACTCCTGGATAAAAGCTGCAATTGATCTATCCTTCCTGGTACTGATCATCTCCCAGTGCTCATCTCGGCGCCCACAAATCTGGTAGATAGTATCCTTGAGATCATTGCGGTAAACTTCTCCAATGCGTCCCATGGCGATGTGAGCTGCCATGCTCATTCCTAGATTCCAAGTTGGTGCATCAAAAGAAAAGTCTATGGGTTCAGTGACTGGCATGAATGTCCTTCCTGGAACTTGAACTTGAATCATCCAGCGCTCCTCTTCAGGTAAAGTGGCGTTGTAGGTTCCGGTGAAGCTTGGTACTCCTATGTTCAGGTATCTAGTGACTTCCTTCAAGTGACGACCAAAGGGTGTATCTTCATCCGGTTGTGTGAACTTGTTCCTTGCATCCGCCATCCTAAAAGAGTAGAAAAGATGAGAAGTCAGAATGAGAAGAGATTGAGGAGTGATCTAGGTCTTTAGCTTAGTGTCGTGTCCTATAGTCAGCGTGTGCTCTGATACCATCTTTTAGCGACCAGACCTCAAACGGTCCAATCTCTGTGCTCAGGTGTCATCCCTGGATCAGTAATGCTGACACCACATAGTACTTGAAGGATTTATAACAGAGTAGCAATCACACACTTATTACATCGAGTGTCTCAAAAGAGAACTTATTACAATAAATATGGCTTAAGGCCATCTAATCACGATAACAGCGGAAGGCATGGAAGATAAGTGAGTCCATCAACTCCAACGGCATCACTGAGTATAGAACCACGACCTAAAGGCACCTTAATCGTCGTCTGAAAAGTCTGCAACATGAACGTTGCAGCCCGAAACGGGTCAGCACATGGAATATGCTGGCAATGTAACACATAGAGAGCAATGAAAGATATAGGCTATACTATATGCATATTTGGCTGGTGGAAAGCTCTGTGGTTACAGTTTTGCGTAAAGCCAATTTTTCCCTACTGCAAAGGAATAAATTTTATTTAACTATCATGGTAGTTGTTAAACATTGAGAATGGTTGACAGCATTCTCAATCCCAATTAAGCATCATCATTAAACAAAACCCAACAAAATTAATTTAGAGTAACATGACGAGATTCACATGATAATCCAGGTACTAGATACTCAAGATGTCCATAACCGGGGACACGGCTAACCATGATTAGTTTATACACTCTGCAGAGGTTTGCGCACTTTTCCCCACAAGACTCGATCTCCTCCGTTGGGATTCTCGCACTACATGGTGTTTGAGAAACGGATGACCGAGACATAGTCTTTCAGAAGCGCTAGCACCTTACGATCGGGTAGACCGTTACACCTACTTTCCCCTACATCTGCTAGTCTACCACTGTAAGAGTTCGCACGACTTAGTCAACTATGCTAGAGCCCATAGTAGCTTGTGGCTGCACACGGAAGTTTCTAGCATGAATAATCTCATGATCCCTTTGAGCCTGGGTGGCGGTCCAAAAGAAAAACAGGCAATCGCTGGAATATCCAGGTGCCTCAATCCACCCAGATGTGTATTTAAGTTGCCACCTTAGATAAACCATTAACTTAACAATCTCACATCTGTCATGGATACACTCACCCAATCCACGTCTACTAGCATAGCATGGCATATTAAGCAAACGTAGAAGTAACTCCCAAAGGTTTGATAATAAACAGGTAATAGGTACTACCTCAACTACTTCCCAAACCCACAATTTAATTAGATCCTAATCATGCAATGTGTGAGGATTGATCTAATGCAATAAAAAATGGGTAGTAGGAGGTATGATCAAAGTGTTACTTGCCTTGCTGATGATCCACAAAACCTAGCGATTCGAAGTAGCAATCGGCGCACTCCGGGTACTCTATCACAAACAAACAAGCATACAATAAGTACTCAACTAATGCACAGGTAAAACTCGAATAAGAGATCTAACCAGAAAGTTCAACTTAAGAACTCCGGTTGGCAAAAAGAATCAACTCGAACGAAGCAACGATAGACAAACGGCAAAAGAAACAGGCTTCGTTTACTATTCTGGATCTAGGGCAATTTTTACAGTGGCAAAAACTTGTTTGAGTTGGTTAAACGGAAAGAGGGTTTCGAGACAAAACTCTAGGCGCTTGAATCGCCTGATTCTGATAAATGAGCGAAAAGTTATACTAGAACGAAAATCGGATCAGGAATCGCGATCAGAAAAATCGCGGATTTAATCCGAGAAAAAGAAAAACGACGAACAGATTAACGAACGAACGTTCGTTATCTGGATCTAAATGATGAACGTGTTTGTTAAAAAGAACGAACGAGCGAACGCTCGCTACTTAAATAAACCGGAAAAACCGATCTATTAAAAAACGAAACTAAAAAAACGAACGAAAAAACGACGGAAAACCGAACAGTTTTTCGAGAAAAACCGGCAGCGGCGAGGTCAACCTCCGGCGAGCGGCGGCTCCAGCGGGCGAGGTCGGCCGTGGCGGCTCCCGGCTCCGGCGGCGGCGCGGTGCGGCGGCGCGGCGTGGGGCGGTGTGGCGGCGCGGCGGCGGGGCGGCGCTGGCGGCGGCGGCGCTAGGGTTTTGGGGGCGCTAGGGTTTGGGCTCGGCTGGGCTCCTCCCCGGCTTATAAGGCCGGCTGCGCCATGTGTCCAGGTCGGACACGGCCCGATAGGTCGGTTCGTGTTTTTTTTTAAAAATAGTTACGCTCAGAAAAAAACAAAAGGAATACTAAACGGACTCCAAAAATCCCGAAATAAATTTTCCCCAGCTTCTAAAATGAAGCCGCAGTGGATGACTATTTATTTTGGGCCTAAATGCAATTTTGAAAAACGCGCATTTTTCCTAAATTCAAATAAAATAGCAAATAAAACCAAAATAAAATCTTATTTGATTTTATTATTAAATCCTCAATATTTCTTTATTTTGGGAAAGTCATTTTATTCCCTCTCTCATATTTTTGTAATAGAAATAATTGAAGATAAAATAAATGAAATCAAATGATCCTATTTTCAGAATTTGAGAAATCTCAAATATGAAAATAACGAAAATCCCCAACTCTCTCCGAGGGTCCTTGAGTTGCGTAGAAATTTCTAGGATCAACCAAAATGCAATCAAATATGATATGCAATGATGATCTAGTGTACAACATTCCAAATTGAAAATTTGGGATGTTACATGATCCGCGCAGGGCTTCGCCTAAGCACTACGACAATATGATCGGAGGCGTAAACTATGGAGGGGGCGCCGTACACGGCTAACAATTATTGGTGTATGTTCTAGCGGTGCCCCCCCCCCTCATATATATTGGTTGGAGGGGGGAGAGGCAGCCAAGGGGGCACCCCAAGTAGGAGGGTCCTCCCAATTTGGCCTCCCCCGTTTCCTATTCCAATTCGGGGAAGGAAGGAAAGAGCGGGAAGGGGGAATCCTATTCCATTTTTCCTTTCCTCCTTCCCCTTTTCTACTCCAATTTGGCCAGCCATGTGGGGGGTGCGCACCAGCACCTTAGGGGCTGGTCTGTCCCTCTCTTGGCCCATTAGGCCCATATAGTTTGCCGGGGGTTGCCCGGAACCCCTTCCGGTGACCCGATACGTACCCGGTACCCCTGGAACACTTCTGATGTCCAAATACTATCGTCCTATATATGAATCATTACCTCTCTACCATTTCGAGACTCCTCGTCATGTCTGTGATCTCATCCGGGACTCCGAACAACATTCGGTCACCAAATCACATAACTCATATAATACAAATCGTCATCGAACTTTAAGCGTGCGGACCCTACAGGTTCAAGAACTATGTAGACATGATCGAGACACCTCTCCAGTCAATAACCAATAGCGGAACCTGGATGCTCATATTGGCTCCCACATATTCTACGAAGATCTTTATCGATCAAACCGTTATGACAACATACGTTATTCCCTTTGCCATTGGTATGTTACTTGCTCGAGATTCAATCGTCGGTATCTCCATACCTAATTTAATCTCGTTATAGGCAAGTCTCTTTACTCATTCCGTATTGCATCATCCCGCAACTAACTCATTAGTCGCATTGCTTGCAAGGCTTATTATGATGTGCATTATCGAGAGGGGCCAAAGATACCTCTCCGATACTCGGAGTGACAAATCCTAATCTCGATCTATGCCAACCCAACAAATACCTTCGGAGATACCTATAGAGCATCTTTATAATCGCCCAGTTACATTGTGATGTTTGATAGCACACAAGGTATTCCTCCAGTATCCAGGAGTTCCATAATCTCATAGTCAAAGGAATATGTATTAGTCATGAAGAAAGCAATAGCAATAAAACTTAACGATCATTATGCTAAGCTAATGGACAGGTCTTTTCCAACACATCATTCTCCTAATGATATGATCCCATTCATCAAATGAGAACACATGTCTATGGTTAGTAAACTTAACCATCTTTGATTAACGAGCTAGTCTAGTAGAGGCTTACTAGGGACATGGTGTTTTGTCTATATATCCACACATGTATCAAGTTTTCGGTTAATACAATTCTAGCATGAATAATAAACATTTATCTTGATATAAGGAAATATAAAATAATAGCTTTATTATTGCCTCGACCTCGGGTGCCGGCGATCCCCGCCGCTCGATTCGTCGTGTCCAGAGCATCACCAAGCCAGACGACCTACCCAGCTGACTCTCGGTGAGTGATTGCTTGTATCTATGTTGGTAATAACCCAAAGAGGAGAGTATGATGCAGCACAGCAACGGTAAGTATTTCCCTCAGTTATGAAAGCAAGGTTATCAATCCAGTAGGAGAACCAAGGAACACTATATAAATGATACCTACACACAAAGAACAAATACTTGCAACCCAACATGTGTGAGAGAGGTTGTTAATCCCTCCAACATATTGATACGTCTCCAACGTATCTATAATTTTTTATTGTTCCATGCTATTATATTATCTGTTTTGGATGTTTTATATGCATTAATATGCTATTTTATATTATTTTTGGGACTAACCTATTAACCTAGAGCCAGTGACAGTTCCTGTTGTTTCCCTATTTTTGAGTTTCACAGAAAAGGAATACCCAACGGAGTCCAAGAGGAATAAAACCTTGGCGATGATTTTTCTTGGACCAGAAGACAACCAGGAGAATTAGAGATGAAGTCGGAGGAGCCACGAGGCGGCCACAAGGACGAAGGGCCCGCCTAGGGGGTAGGGCGTGCCCCACCCTTGTGCCCCCCCCCCTCGTGCACCTCCTAGCCTAATTCTTTCTCCTATATATTCCCAAATATCCTCAAACCACTAGGGGCATCCACAAAAACACTTCTCCACCGCCGCAACCTTCTGTACCCGTGAGATCCCATCTATGGACCTTTTCCGGCACCCTGCCGGAGGGGGATTCGGTCATGGAGGGATTCTACATCAACTCTATTGACCTTCTGATGAAGCGTGAGTAGTTTACCACAGACCTACGGGTCCATAGCTAATAGCTAGATGGCTTCTTCTCTCTCTTGGAGTCTCAATACCATGTTCTCCTCGATGTTCTTCGAGATCTATTCGATGTAATACTTTTTTGCGGTGTGTTTGCCGACATCCAATGAATTGTGGATTTATGATTAGCTTATCTATGTATATTATTTGAATGTTCTCTGAATTCTTTTATGCATGATTTGATATCTTTAAAATTCTCTTCGAACTATTGGTTTGGTTTGGCCAACTAGATTGGTTTTTCTTGCAATGTGAGAAGTGCTTAGATTTGGGTTCAATCTTGCGGTGTCCTTTTGATACGTCTCCAACGTATCTATAATTTTTGATTGTTCCATGCTGTTATATTATCAATCTTAGATGTTTTATAATCATTTTATATCATTTTTTGGTACTAACGTATTGACATAGTGCCAAGTGCTAGTTGTTGTTTTTTGCATGTTTTTTACATCATAGGAAATCAATACCAAACGGAGTCCAAATGCAACGAAACTTTACGGAGATTTTTTATGGACCAGAAGACAACCTATGGGCCAAGGCATCGCATGGGGGGTGCTCCGAGGGGAGCACAACCCACCAGGGCGTGCCTGGAGGCCCAGGCGCACCCTAGTGGGTTGTGCCGACCTTGGGTGCTCCCCGGACCGCCTCTTTGCTCTACAAATACCCCAATATTCCAGAAATCCTAGGGGAGTTGACGAAAATCAATTCCATCCTCCACAGAGTCCAGAACCACCAGATCCAATCTAGACACCATCATGGATGGGGTCACCACTTCCATTGGTGCCTCTCTGATGATGCGTGAGTAGTTCTTTGTAGACCTTCGGGTCCGTAGTTAGTATCTAGATGGCTTCCTCTCTCTCGTTTGATTCTCAATACAATGGTCTCCTGGAGATCCATATGATGTAACTCTTTTTGCGGTGTGTTTGTTGGGATCCGATGAACTTTGAGTCTATGATCAGATCTATCTTTTTTATATCCATGAAAGTTATTTGAGTTTCTTTGACCTCTTATATGCATGATTGCTTATAACCTCGTATTTCTCCTCCGATATTTGGGTTTTTTTTGGCCAACTTGATCTACTTATCTTGCAATGGGAAGAGGTGTTTTGTAGTGGGTTCGATCTTATGGTGCTTGATCCCAGTGACAGAAGGGGAACCGACATGTATGTATCGTTGCTACTAAGGATAAAATGATGGGGTCTATCTCTACATAGATAGATCGTGTCTACATCATGTCATCGTTCTTATTGCATTACTCTATTTCTCCATGAACTTAAAACACTATATGCATGCTAGATAGCGGTCGATGTGTGGAGTAATAGTAGTAGATGCAGGTAGGAGTCGGTCTACTAATCTTGGACGTGATGCCTATATAATGATCATTGCCTGGATATCGTCATGATTATTTGAAGTTCTATCAATTGCCCAACAGTAATTTGTTTACCCACCGTTTGCTATTTTTCTCGAGAGAAGCCACTAGTGAAACCTACGGCCTCCGGGTCTATTTCTAATATTATTTCCCCTTCCGTTCTATTTTCCTTTGCTTTTAATTTCAGATCTATTAAACCAAAAATAAAAATACCTTGCTGCAATTTATTCTTATTTATTTTATTTGGCATTCGATCTATCAATCTACTACAATTTATTCACATCCGTTTGCCATTTTCTGGTGCCGTTACCCGAAAGGGATTGACAAACCCTTTTACATGTCAAGTTGCGAGTATTTGTTATTTATGTGTAGGTGATATTTACGTTGTGTTGCTTGGTTCTCCTACTGGTTCGATAACCTTGGTTTCATATCTGAGGGAAATACTACCGCCGCTGTGGTGCACCATCCCCTTCCTCTTTGGGGAAATACTGACGTAGCTTCAAGCGACATTAAAAGGAGTTTCTGGCGCTGTTGCCGGGGAGGATCTTCAACATATACCAGGTTCCTAATCACAATTCACATATCCTCGCAATTTACATTATTTGGCATTTTCCTCCCATTTTCCTCTCCCCCACTTCCCAAAAATTTGTCGTTTTATTGGGCCCTCTTTTTCTTTCGCCGTTTTCTTGCCGGATCTATTTTTAGTGCAATCTTGCTTGCATTTATCTTCATGGATAGTTCGTCCTCTATTGCGTGCACTCCCGAGAATGAAGTTCTCAACTTTAAGCAAAGGGGGGAGAAAATTTAAAAGATGCTTGGTGTAGAATTTGCAATGCTGATAATAGATCTATTCGAAAGCAACCTACCGTTGTTCTTCTTCGTTGTTTTTATGTGGGCATCACCACTTGGTATAGGTTCTTCCTTGATACGATTACCGGTGGAAATTTCTTGATGTGTCCCTCTCTTGATGCTTTTAATGCTATGGGAAATTTAGTAGGATCACCACCCCTTATGATTAATGAAACAACTTTGACTCTTGAGCATGTCATGGAAAGATTAGATGCTATTGAAAAGAAAATACTTACTGAAGAGCATATTGAAAATTTGGATAAAAAGATGCATAATTTTGCTACTAATATTGGGTCAAAAGCGGGAGAAGTTTTTAAGTTGTTAAAGGAGAAGCGGACCGTAATTCATGAAAGAATTGAAGAAAGTCCTTCTCGGATTGATAAACTAGAACAAATCTGTAGTAATTTGAGCACAGCTTTTGCTTCTGCTAAAACTATTTAAAAAACTCCCGTAAAGATCGGCAAGACTACTCAAGTTACTAAGAACAAGGGAGCAACTTCTAGTAATAGTAAAGAGGATCTTAAGATGATTAGCATCCACCTGGATTTTGTTGAAGTTATAAGAGATCCCTTTGGCAAGAATGAATTCTTTAAAATTGTTCCTAGGAATATTGTAATTGAAAATCTTTATGCCAAATCTTTGAGGAATTCTAAGTGTTTGATCGAAGAGTTGAACAAGGATGACAAAACTTAGATCCTTGCTTTATGCCTAGCTAAGGGCGTAAAACTATATCGCTTGTTGGAAGGCAACCCAATGAATAAAATTTATTTTTGCTTTTTGCTTTCTATTCTTGAGTGTTTGCACAATCATGCTACTATTATGGATGTGTTTTTATGTTTTAATTAGTGTTTGTGCCAAGTAAAGCCTTTGGGATCTTCTTGGGTGATAGTTGTTTGATCTTGCTGAAAAAACAGAAACTTTTGCACTCACAAAAATAATTTTCATTCTTAACCAGAGAGCATTAAAATACCAATTCCTTCTGAAGTACATTAATATAAAAATTTCGTAGGTCGTCCTAATTTTTCAGAGTTTTTGAAGTTACAGAAGTATACGAAGTATCCAGATTGGTACAGACTGTTCTGTTTTTGACAAATTCTATTTTCTTTGCGTTGTGTGCTTATTTTGATGGCTCTATGGTTTTCTTTGATGAGTTTTTGCCATAGAAAAGTTGGAATATAGTAGATATAATTCAATAACAAAATATGAATTGGTTTGCTACAACACTTACAGTAGTGATTTTTTTCTTATACTAACGGATCTCACGAAGGCTTTTGTTGAGTTTTGTGTGATTGAAGTTTTCATGTTATGGGTTATCTTACGATGGATGAAGGAATAAGGAGTAAGAAGAGCCTAAGCTTGGGGATGCCCCGGCATCCCAAGCTATTATCCAAAAGAGAGCAAGCAATTAAGCTTGGGGATGCCCCCGGGTGGCATCCCCTCTTTCTTCTAACGACCATCGGTATTTTACTCGAAGCTATATTTTTATTCGTAACATACTATATGTTTTGCTTGGAGCATCTTGTATGATATGAGACTTTGCTTGTTTCATTTTGTGTTTAAGTCTTGATCCCTTGCTGGACACACCTATTTTAGAGATCCAAAATTATGTCATGACTTGTTAGAATTTCTCTCTATGTTTCACTTAAATTTTTTATGAGCTATGGACTTGCTCTAGTGCTTCACTTATATCTTTTTGAGCACAGTGTGCTTTAGTATTTTTGAAGAAATGCTCTCTTGCTTCACTTAGATTTATTTTAGAGCTATTAAAATTTTCAAGAAATTCTCTCTTGCTTCACTTAAATTAATTTGAGAGAAAGAAATAGTATGCTCATGACCTTCACTTATATTTGTTTGAGCTTATCAAAAGCAACATATGAAAATTAGTCCCAAAGTGATAGATATCCAATAAGGATATAATAAAAACTTTCATGAAGATCATTGGACAAAATAAAATTGGTTCTTAGTAATAGTTTTGAGATATGATGATGTGATATGTGAGTCATCTTGATGAGTAATTATGCTTTAGTAAGAATATTGGTGTTAAGGTTTGTGATTCCCTATGCAAGCACGAAAGTCAATAATTATGCAATGAAATTATATCCTACTTGTGGTGCATTATTCGGTGTTAATTATGCTTAATGCTCGCTTATGAGATTATTCGTTTCTTGGTTGGTCGCTTCTCAATCTTTTTGCTAGCCTTCATTTTGCACAAAGTATGATCACTACTTGTGCATCCAAAAACCTTTAAACCGGTTTTGCCACATGAGTCCACTATATCTACCTATATGCGATATTCTTTTGCCGTTCTAAGAAAATTTGTATGTGCCATCTCTAATTTTCCAAATACACTTCTCTTTTGTGTGTTCGTACCGCTCGCGGAGCGGTGAGGGGTGGCTAATATTTTCCATGCTAGATGTGTTATTCTCGCGATGAGTGTTTATTCACTTGTCATTGCACGAGAGTAAGGCAAAGGTATTAGGGATGCCCAGTCCCGAAATGAAAAATGAATTTACTTTATGTTGTGAAATAATAAATTCCTTGGAAAGTGTTGGTATGGAGGGCACCCGTGGATACGGTTAGCCATGGAAAGTGAAAGTATGGTGGAATGGAATAAACTTTAATTTCTGTTTGGGAACTGCCTATGATATATCTAGCATGGGAAGTGTTGGGAACTCTAAGTCGTATTCGTTGGTGGGAAAGACACACCTCCCAAAATGTTTTTATCTCTAAGTTTTTTGCTTTGAGCTCTGGCACCTCTACAAATCCGTACTTCCCTTTGCAAAGGGCCTTTCTTTTACTTTATGTAATTTTTACTTATGAATTTTACTCCATCTTCTCTTATAAAAGCACCAACTAGGAGGCACTATGATCGTACTAGAGTATTGGGTGTAGTTAATATGTGAGTGTATTTCATGAATGGATCAATGATTGAGCATGATGGGCTAGGGATAGCTTATTTTAGCATTGATATTTTGAAATACATGGTTGCTTGTTGATATGATTGAGTATTTAAGTTATCATGTCAAAACTAGAATATTGCTTTGAACAATATAAAAGTACAAATTTCCATGCTATAAAGAAAAGAATATGATATGACATGTTAGGCAGCATTCCACATCAAAAATTCTATTATCATCACTTACCTACTCGAGGACGAGCAGGAGTTAAGCTTCGGGATGCTGATACATCTCCAAAATATCTATAATTCTTTATTGTTCCATGTTGTTATATTATCAATCTTGGATGTTTTATAATCATTTTATATCATTTTTGGTACTAACCTATTGACATAGTGTCAAGCGTTAGTTGTTGTTTTTTGCATGTTTTTTACATCGCAGAAAATCAATACCAAACAGAGTCCAAACGCAACGAAACTTTACGGAGACTTTTTATGGACTAGAAGACACCCAATGGGCCAAGGCAATGCCTGGGGGGTGCTCCAAGGGGAGCACAACCCACCAGGGCACGCTTGGAGGCCCAGGCGCGCCCTAGTAGGTTGTGCCCACCTCGGGTGCCCCCCGGACCGCCTCTTTGCTCTATAAATACCCCAATATTCCAGAAACCCTAGGGGAGTCGACACAAATAAATTCCAGCCGCCGCAGAGTCCAGAACCACCAGATCCAATCTAGACACCATCACGGAGGGGTTCACCACTTCCATTGGTGCCTCTCCGATGATGCGTGAGTAGTTCTTTGTAGACCTTCGGATCCATAGTTAGTAGCTAGATGGTTTCCTCTCTCTCGTTTGATTCTCAATACAATGGTCTCTTGGAGATCCATATGATGTAACTCTTTTTGCGGTGTGTTTGTTGGGATCCGATGAACTTTGAGTTTATGATCAGATCTATCTTTTTATAACCATGAAAGTTATTTGAGTTTCTTTGATCTCTTATATGCATGATTTCTTATAGCCTCGTATTTCTTGTCTGATATTTGGGTTTTCTTTGTACAACTTGATCTATATATTTATCTTGCAATGGGAAGAGGTGCTTTGTAGTGGGTTCGATCTTACGGTGCTTGATCCTAGTGGCGGAAGGGGAACCGACACGTATGTATCGTTGCTACTAAGGATGAAACGATGGGGTCTATCTCTACATAGATAGATCGTGTCTACATCATGTCATCGTTCTTATTGCATTACTCTGTTTCTCCATGAACTTAAAACACTAGATGCATGCTGGATAGCGGTCGATGTGTGGAGTAATAGTAGTAGATGCAGGTAGGAGTCGGTCTACTAATCTTGGATGTGATGCCTATATAATGATCATTGCCTGGATATCGTCATGATTATTTGAAGTTCTATCAATTGCCCAATAGTAATTTGTTTACCCACCGTTTGCTATTTTTCTCGAGAGAAGCCACTAGTGAAACCTACGGCCTCCGGGTCTATTTCTAATATTATTTTCCCTTCCATTCTATTTTCCTTTGCTTTTAATTTCAGATCTATTAAACCAAAAATACCAACATACATTGCTGCAATTTATTCTTATTTATTTTATTTGGCGTTCGATCTATCAATCTACTACAATTTATTCACGTCTGTTTGCCAATTTCAGGCGTCGTTACCCGAAAGGGATTCACAGCCCCTTTTACACGTCGGGTTGCGAGTATTTGTTATTTGTGTGCAGGTGTTGTTTACGTTGTGTTTCTTAGTTCTCCTACTGGTTCGACAACCTTGGTTACATATCTGAGGGAAATACCTACTGCCGTTGTGCTGCATCATCCCTTCCTCTTTGGGGAAATACCGACGTAGCTTCAAGCGACATCACCTTTCCAAGTGACAGTAGGGGTAGCAAGGCACGTACTGTATTGTTGCCATTGAGGATAAAAAGATGAGGTTTTCGTCATTTTGCTTGACTTAATTCTTCTACATCATGTCATCTTACTTAATGCGTTACTCTGTTCTTTATGAAATTAATACTCTAGATGCATGCTGGGCAGTGGTTGATGTGTGGAGTAATAGTAGTAGATGCAAAATCATTTTGGTCTACTTGACACGGACGTGATGCCTATATTCATGATCATTGCCTTAGATATTGTCATAACTTTGCGCTTTTCTATCAATTGCTCGACGGTAATTTGTTCACGCACCGTATTATTTGCTATCTTGAGAGAAGCCTCTAGTGAAGCCTATGGCCCTCGGGTCTATTTTCCATCATATAAGTTTATGATCTACTATTTTGCAATCTTTTACTTTCTGTTCTATAAACCAAAAATACCAAAAATATTTACTTTATCATTTATCTATCTCTATCAGATCTCACTTTTGCAAGTAACCATGAAGGGATTGACAACCCCTTCATCGTGTTGGGTGCAAGTTGTTTGATTGTTTCTGCATGTATTCGGTGATTTGTGCTTTGTCTCCTACTGGATTGATTCCTTGGTTCTCAAACTGAGGGAAATACTTGTCTCTACTTTCCTGCATCACCCTTTCCTCTTCAAGGGAAAAACTAACGCAAGCTCAAGAAGTAGCAGGAAGAATTTCTGGTGTCGTTGCCGGGGAGATCTATGCCAAGTCAAGACATACCAAGTAACCATCATAAACTCTCATCTCTTGCATTATATTATTCGCCATCCACCTCTCATTTTCCTCTGCCCCACTTCTAAAATGGTTTTCAAAAAGATTTTCCTTTTCTTCACCCCGCTTCCGTTTGTTTGCTTTTTGTGTGCTCGTGTGTTAGATTGCTTGCTTTGTCACGATGGCTCAAGAGAATAACAAATTGTGTGATTTTTCCAACACCAATAATTAAGATTTTATCAGCACTCTGATTGCTCCTGCCACTAGTGCAGAATCTTGTGAAATTAATGTCGCTTTGCTAAATCGTGTTATGAAAGATCAATTTTCCAACCTTCCTAGTTAAGATGTCACATCCCATCTAAACAATTTCGTTGATTTGTGTGATATGCAAAAGAAAAATATATGGATAATGAGATTGTTAAGTTGAATCTATTTCCGTTCTCACTTCGAGACCATGCTAAAACTTGGTTATCATCTTTGCCTAAAAGTAGTATTCATTCATGGAATAAGTGCAAAGCTGATTTTATTTCCAAGTATTTTCCTCCTGGTAAGATCATCTCCCTTAGGAACGATATTATGAATTTTAAACAACTTGATCATGAACATGTTGCACAATCTTGGGAGAGGTTGAAATTGATGATACGAAATTGGCCTACTCATGGTTTGAATTTGTGGATGATTATACAAAAAATTGATGCCGGATTGAACTTTGCTTCTAGAAATCTTTTAGATTCGGCCGCAGGAGGTACTTTTATGGAAATTACATTAGGAGAAGCTACTAAACTCCTAGATAATATTATGGTTAATTATTCTCAATGGCATACCAAAAGATCTTCCACTAGTAAAAAAGTGCATGTGATTGAAGAAATTAATGTTTTGAGTGGAAAGATGGATGAACTTATGAAATTATTTGTTAGCAAGAGTGCTTCTATTGATCCTAATGATATGCCTTTGTCTACTTTGATTGAAAATAATATGAACAATTTTGGTAATAACGCGTATAGAGGTAATTTTAATCCTAGGCCTTTTCCTAGTAATTCCTCTAATAATTATTGTAATTCATAAAACAATTCTTATGGAAATTATAATAGGTTGCCCTTTGATTTTGAGAATAGTGTTAAAGAATTTATGAGTTTGCAAAAGAATTTCAATGCTTTGATTGAAGACAAATTGCTTAAGATTGATGATTTGTTTAGGAACGTGGAAAGAATTTCTATTGATGTTGATTCTTTGAAACTTAGATCTATTCCACCTAAGCATGATATTAATGAGTATCTCAAAGCTATGAGAATTTCCATTGATGAGTGCAAAGAAAGAACCGCTAAGATGTGTGCTAAACGAGATTGGTTTGTAAAAAAGTGTTCTAGTTTCTGTGAAAATAATGATGAAGATCTTAAAGTGATTGATGTGACTCATATTGAATCTTTGTTTTTCAATGTAAATCATGATAAAGATAGGACCGGAGATGACTCAACTTTAGTTAAAAGGCGTCCCAATGACTTGGAGTTTTTAGATCTTGATACAAAAATTGATAAAAGTGGGATTGGAGAGGTCAAAACTTTAAGTAGAAATGAACCCACTCTTTCGGATTTCAAGGAATTTAATTATGATAATTGTTCTTTAATAGATTGTATTTCCTTGTTGCAATCAATGTTGAATTCTCCTCATGCTTATAATCAAAACAAAGCTTTTACTAAACACATCATTGATGCTATGGTGCAATCTTTTGAAGAAAAGCTTGAATTGGAAGTTTCTATCCCTAGAAAACTTTATGATAAGTGGGAACCTACTATCAAGATTAAGATTAAAGATTATGAGTGACATGCTTTGTGTTATTTGGGTGCTAGAGTTTCCATGATTCCAAAAACTTTATGTGATGTGTTAGGTTTCCGTGAATTTGATGATTGTTCTTTAAATTTGCATCTTGCGGATTCCACTATTAAGAAAACTATGGGAAGGATTAATGATGTTCCTGTCATTGCAAATAGGAATTACGTGCCTATAGATTTCATTGTTCTTGATATAGATTGCAATCATACATGTCCTATTATTCTTGGTAGACCTTTCCTTAGAACGATTGGTGAAATTATTGATATGAAAGAAGGAAACATTAGATTTCATTTTCTGTTAAGGAAGGGCATGGAACACTTTCCAAGAAAGAAAATTAAATTTCCATATGAATCTATTATGAGATCCACTTATGGATTGCATACCAAAGATGACAATACTTAGATCTATTCGTGTTTTATGCCTAGCTGAGGGCGTTAAACAATAGCGCTTGTTGGGAGGCAACCTAATTTTATTTTATTTTCTTGCTTTTTAGGTTCTATTTTGTAATAAGTAATTCATCTAGCCTCTGGTTAGATGTGGCTTTGTGTTTTAATTAGTGTTTGTGCAAGTAAGTCCTTTGGGATAGCTTACAGTGATTGTAGATTTGATCTTGCTGAAAAACAGAAACATTTGCGGAGGAAAATTATTTTCATTTTTATACAGAAGCATGATAAAAATAATGACTCTTTTTGAAGAAGATTAATAAACAAATTGCTTAGGCCATCCTAATTTTTGTGAATTTTTGGATTTATAGAAGTATTCGAGAGTTACATATTAGTACAGACTGTTCTGTTTTTGATAGATTCTATTTTCTATGTGTTGTTTGCTTATATTGATGAATCTGTGGGTAGTATCGGGGGGTATGAACCATGGAAAAGTTGGAATATACAATATACTACACCAATAAAAATAAAGAATGAGTTCACAACAGTACCAAAAGTGATGATATATTTTCTTATACAAACGGAGCTTATGAGATTTTGTGTTGTGAAGTTTTCAAGTTTTGGGTAAGGATTTGATGGACTATGGAATAAGGAGTGAAAAGAGCCTAAGCTTGGGGATTCCCAAGGCACCCCAAACTAATATTCAAGGACAACCAAGAGCCTAAGCTTGGGGATGCCCCGGAAGGCATCCCTTCTTTCGTCTTCGTCTATCGATAACTTTACTTGAGGCTATATCTTTATTCACCACATCATATGTGTTTTGCTTGGAGCGTCTTGTATGATTTGAGTATTTGCTTTTTAGTTTGCCACAATCATCCTTGCTGTACATGCCTTTTGAGAGAGACACACATGAATCATGATTTATTAGAATACTCTATGTGCTTCACTTATATCTTTTGAGCTAGGCAATTTTGCTCTAGCTAGTGCCTCACTTATATCTTTTTAGAGCGCGGCGGTGGTTTTATTTCATAGAAATTAATGAACTCTCATGCTTCGCTTATATTATTTTGAGAGACTCTAAACAGCATGGCAATTTGCTTTGGTTATAAAATTAGTCCTAATATGATAGACATCCAGGAGGGATATAATAAAAACTTTTATATAAAGTGCATTGAATACTATGAGAAGTTTGATTCCTTATGATTGTTTTGAGATATAAAGATGGTGATATTAGAGTCATGCTAGTGAGTAGTTGTGAATTTGAGAAATACTTGTGTTAAGGTTTGTGAGTCTCGTAGCATGCACACATGGTGAACCTTTATGTAATGAAGTTGGAGCATGAGATATTTTTTGATTGTCTTCCTTATGAGTGGCGGTCGGGGACGAGCGATGGTCTTTTCCTACCAATCTATCCCCCTAGGAGCATGCGCGTAGTACTTCATTTCGGTAACTAATAAATTTTTGCAATAAGTATGTGAGTTCTTTATGAATAATGTTGAGTCCATGGATTATACGCACTCTCACCCTTCCACCATTGCTAGCCTCTATAGTGCCGCACAACTTTCGCCGTTACCATAAACCCACCATATACCTTCCTCAAAACAGCCACCATACCTACCTATTATGGCATTTCCATAGCCATTCCGAGATATATTGCCGTGCAACTTTCCACCATTTCGTTTATTATGACACATTCCATCATTATCATATTGCTTTGCATGATCATGTAGTTGACGTCGTATTTGTGGCAAAGCACCGTTCATAATTTGTTCATACATGTCACTCTTGATTCATTGCACATCCTGGTACACCACCAGAGGCATTCATATAGAGTCATATTTTATTCTAAGTATCCAGTTGTAATTTTTGAGTTGTAAGTAAATAAAAGTGTGATGATCTTCATTGTTAGAGCATTGTCCCATATGAGGAAATAAAAAAGAGACAAGGCCAAATAAAAAAAGATGGCCCAAAAAATGAGAGAAAAGAGAGAAAGGGACAATGCTACTATCCTCTTTCCACACTTGTGCTTCAAAGTAGCACCATGATATGTTAGGTAGCATTCCTAATCAAAAATTCTATTTTTATCATTTACCTACTCGAGGACGAGCAGGAATTATGCTTGGGGATGCTTGATACGTCTCCAACGTATCTATAATTTTTTTTATTGTTCCATGATATTATATTATTTGTTTTGGATGTTTTATATGCATTAATATGCTATTTTATAATTTTTTTGGGACTAACCTATTAACCTAAAGCCCAATGCCAGTTCCTGTTATTCCCTGTTTTTGAGTTTCGTAGAAAAGAAATACCAAACAGAGTCAAAACGGAATAAAACATTTGTGATGATTTTTCTTGGACCAGGACACAACCGGCAGACTTGGAGATGAAGTCAGAGGAGCCACGAGGCGGCCACAAGGACGGAGGGCACGCCCCCAACCCTTGTGGGGCCCCCGTGCACCTCCTGGCCTAATTCTTTTGCCTATATATTCCCAAATATCCCCAAACCACCAAAGGCATTCATGAAAACACTTTTCCACCATCACAACCTTCTGTACCCGTGAGATCCCATCTAGGGACCTTTTCTAGCACCCTGCCGGAGGGGGGTTCGATCACGAAGGGCTTCTACATCAACTCTATTGACCTTCCGATGAAGCATGAGTAGTTTACCACAGACCTATGGGTCCATAGCTAGTAGCTAGATGGCTTCTTCTCTCTCTTTGATTCTCAATACCATGTTCTCCTAGATGTTCTTGGATATCTATTCAATGTAATACTTTTTGCCGTGTGTTTGCCGAGATCTGATGAATTCTGGATTTATGATCAGATTATCTATGAACATTATTTGAATCTTCTCTGAATTCTTTTATGCATGATTTGATATCTTTGAAATTCTCTTCGAATTATTGGTTTGGTTTGGCCAACTAGATTGGTTTTTCTTGCAACGGGAGAAGTGCTTAGCTTTTGGTTCAATCTTGCGGCGTCCTTTCCAAGTGACAATATATAGGGGCAGCAAGGCATGTATTGTATTGTTTCCATCGAGGATAAAAAGATGGGTCTTCATCATATTGCTTGAGTTAATTCCTCTACATCATGTCATCTTACTTAATGTGTTACTCCGTTCTTTATGAACTTAATACTATAGATGCATGTTGGATAGCAGTCGATGTGTGGTGTAATAGTAGTAGTTGCAGAATCGTTTTGGTCTACTTGACACGGACATGATGCCTATATTCATGATCATTGCCTTAGATATCGTCATAACTTTGCGCTTTTCTATCAATTGCTCAGCAGTAATTTGTTCACCCACCGTATTATTTGCTATCTTGAGAGAAGCCTCTAGAGAAACCTATGGCCCCCGGGTCTATTTTCCATCATATAAGGTTCAGATCTACTATTTTGCACTCTTTTACTTTCCGATATATAAACCAAAAATATTTACTTTATTGTTTATCTATCTCTATCAGATCTCACTTTTGCAAGTAACCGTGAAGGGATTGACAACCCCTTTATCGTGTTGGGTGCAAGTTGTTTGATTGTTTCTGCAAGTATTTGGTGATTTGTGCATTGTCTCCTACTGGATTGATACCTTGGTTCTTAAACTGAGGGAAATACTTCTCTCTACTTTGCTGCATCACCCTTTCCTCTTCAAGGGAAAAACCAAGGCAAGCTCAAGAAGTAGCAGGTATTGAGATAGATTAAATTGTAAGAGATTGGATAAATAGATTTGACAGAAACACAAAATAAAATAAAGAAAAAAAAGTGCAACAAAGGTATTTTTGGGTTTTTGGAATAATAGATCTGAAAACAATATGATCGAAAAAAAGACCCGGGGGTATAGATTTCACTAGTGGCTTCTCTCAAGAAAATAGCATACGGTGGGTAAACAAATTACTGTTGGGAAATTGATAGGAGAGGAAATAATTATGATGGTATCCAAGGCAATGATCATGTATATAGGCATCACGTCCAATAATAGTAGACCGAAACGATTCTGCATCTACTACTATTACTCCACACATCGACCGCTATCCAGCATGCATCTAGTGTATTAAGTTCATGGCGAAACGGAGTAATGAAATAAGAACGATGACATGATGTCACTGGTACGCGTTGGTCCTAAACAAACGGTTTTAACCCCTTTCCGCGATGGCACTCGAAACTGTCGCCAAGTGAGTGTGGGCGATAGGGGGTCCTTCCCACACGTCCCAGAAACCATTGGGGATATGCCCTCCTGGCACACACGCTCGGCAAAATGAGGTCGTGTGCGCCCGTGGAGCACTCAAATACAGTAATACGTATAGTGGTGCTAAAAAATACAATTATACAAGCGAAACCATTTCCGGTCGTAAGTACATCCCACACAGTCAGTCACCACTAAACGTTTCCGGTCGTATATACATCCCACATAGTCACTACAAGGAAAACATTTGCGCAAGGTGGCGTAACGCAAATAGTTTTGAAGAGAATGGCGTGTGTGATTGTTCATTGATCCAACATGGTTTATTCCTAGAAACTGTGTGCATTGCCTGAGATCATCGCCCATGGTGTTTTCTCATTAACCATTTGCAATAGGAAAACCCAATTAGCAAGCTAATTGGCCAATTAGCGGGCTAATTGCACTATTATTAATAATCCATTTACTAATCTAATTGACATTCATATTAAGCACATAATATATTCCATTTCCATATTAAGGAAGCAGGATTTCATAATTGAAATACATCGGATTACTACATGATATAGCTTCAGCACTCAGCTACCCCATTACACAACTGCACCAGCAGCAAGTTTCACATGCAACATCTAGAACCTTTTGAAATTAGCATCATAGATGGTACATAGAGAGATGCATATCATCTGGAAAACTGCTGAAGGGGAAGGCAAATATTGAGCCTTCATTCATGTTGAAGGTCTCTGCAACTTTAGGACAGTGCCTGTGGATGATTGACCATCCATCCTCCGACCTCTTCATGAACACTTCAATATTAAACTGTGGGTGTTGTATGAAAACTTTCCTCGCCTCCTGACCACAGAGGTGGTTTGAGAGGTAATCATCAGTGAACCTTGAAAACAAGGATGTGCATAAATATCTTCTCTATATTGGAAATGGGGCAAAGGAATAAAAATGGCAAGGTATAATAGTTAGTACCATCTTTCAAACCTCAGTGCTTCCCATTGTTTCCCTGCAACACATATAAGGTAGTTAGTCATCAGGTTAAGTAAGGGTTCACATGCTATCAGTAAAATATGTTGATGAAAAATAAGCACATTACAGATTCATCAGATTAATTCAAGCCACATGGAAAACCCATTTATCCAAACCAAGCATGGTTAAGAACTAGTAAATATAGCACTTGTATGTATTTCTCATGTATTAAGTGCAGCCAAATTCGATTTATTCCTCACATGGTATACAATAACAGAATGCAGCCACAACAATTGAACATCGCATTGCAGAATTGAACCAAGCAGTTAACTAAACACCACAACAAATGAAGAAAACGTTAACTGAGCACCACATTGCACAATATAACATACTCCTAATAGAAGATCAGACAGTTAACCAAACCAAGCATGCTTAACAACTTGGAAATATAGCAATTGTATTTGTTTCTCATGTATTTAGTACAACCAAATTCGATTTATTCCTCACATGGTATACAATAACAGAATGCAGCCACATCAATTAAACATCGCATTCAAGAATTGATCCGAGAAGTTAACTAAAGACCACAACAAATCAACCAAACATTAACTGAGCACCACATTGCATAATATAACATACTACTAATAGAAGATCAGACAGTTAACCAAACCAAGCATGCTTAACAACTTGGAAATATTGCACCCTGAAGAATTGAACATCACATTTGCAAAATTGAATCAAGCAGTTAACTGAACATCACATTGCACGACATATAGAACATATAAATTATAGCAGAAGATTGCATGGTAAAAGTAGATAGCACAATTCACTAGAAATGGTTAAGGAAAGGCAGTAGCTAGCAAACAGAACATGGGTCCTTATAGTGAGCTAATAAGACAAGCTACTCCTCATTGTCAGAGATATCGATGAAGATTGGCTCCTTGGACATGGAAGAGGGCGAGGCCTCCGCATCATGGGTACCCTCGTTGTAGTGGTGAGTGCCTGAGCCGCTCCAAGCACCAACCTGCTGGCTCTCGAGATGAGGTAAGCACGTGCACACTGAGAAAACACCTCGTAGTCTTCATCGAAGGCACCGACAGTGGCCTCGAGAAAACGCCATGAACTGTCGTTTAAAGCAGCCAACCGCGCCACGGTGTCGGTGCGCGAGGCGTCAATGGTGGCCTCGATGGCCATGTGCTCCTCTAATATCTGGGGGTCAGCACGAATGGCAGCCATCACAACCTCATTTGCGCGTGCGGCCGCGATTTGCTTCTCCGCTGCCAAATGCTCCTTGAGGTCCTGGCTATACTGCATGCACCATGGCTTAGGCCGGTGCTTATTTGGTGGAGGGGTCGATGATTTGGGTGGAAGGTGTTGCACTTGCACCGGCGGTCGGGGCATGTGGGATGTGGAAGGAGGAGGAGGATGGGGGTCGGGTGTGGATTACCTGCCTGGATAGGCGAGGCCGAGCAGCGTGAAGGAGGGTCGCCGGCGAGGAGGCGGTGGTGTTGCAAGCAAGGAGTGAAGGTTTCAACTTAGAAAGGAAGGCAGAAACAGGGGAAATATGGCTTTTGGTAAGGGGGAGGGGCGGGGAGGTAGATATTTCCGCGGAAGCTGAAAAATTGGAATCGCTTCAGCCAAAAAACTGGCACGGAAAGTGTCATCAGACACGGTCCCTTATTCAGAGCGGGTTGTGGACTGTAGTTGTCACACCTTCTCGCATAAGCCGTATACGTACTATACTCCGACGGTGCTCCAAGATATTTTGTGCTGCATCTCACACGGTTGGTTATAATAAACTGTGTGGGATCTACTCAATTTTTCGTCTTGATTTGAATTACATAATGGGGTCACAGCGGCCAAGGACGGTGTTTGAATTGCTAGACATTTTATCTGTAGTGATTATGCAACTATATGTGTGTCATAAAAGAATTGGAATCATTCAAGGTTCGTTTGGAAATTTTTATGCATTAAGCGAGTTTTCAATGCATTTATGTGCATAATTCAGATTTGAACTACATGCACATGCTCCAGTGCATATAAATTGGTTGAAAAATCAAATCTTTGTCCTTGGGTGCATGCTTAGGTCCCATGCAAGAAATGGGAATGAATTTCAAACACCAGGCCACCGTTGATTCCGACAAAACATTGAGATGCCTGGTTTTTAAATTCTAGTAAATCCAAAATTCGACTAAAATTCATGAAACTGGGCATGCTATCATGGAGCGGCATCAACATGTCGTGCTAAATTTTTTACCCCATTTGGGGCGGGTTTGGGTATATGCTTCTCACAAACCAGAGCTTCTCACAACAAGCATGATGGTTTCGGTAGGCAACGCCCCACCTTTGGGGACGAAATGATATCCATTGCCTCTTATTACTTTCAAAAAAATTCTCGTGTCAACATAGAACAATAGGAGTGTTGTGTTATTTTTTGTGATTTTTCGGGGTTCGTTTGGACATTTTTATGCATTAAGTGAGTTTTCAATGCATTTATGTGCATAATTAAAATGTGAACTACATGCACATGCTCCAGTGCATATAAATTGGTTGAAAAATCAAATATGTGTCCTTGGGTGCATACTTAGGTCCCATGCAAGAAATGGGAATGAATTTCAAACACCAAGGCACCGTTGATTGACGGCAAAACATTGAGATGCATGTTTTATAAATTCTAGTAAATCCAAAACTCGTCTGAAATTCATGCAACTTGGCATGCTATCATGGAGCGGCATCAACATGCCGTGGTAAATTTTTTGTCCCATTTGGGGCATGTTTGGGTATATGCTTCTCACAAACCAGATCTTCTAACAACAAGCATGATCGTTTCGGTAGGGAACTCCCCACCTTTGGGGACGAAACGATATCCATTCCCTCTTATTGCTTTAAATTTTTTTCTCATGTCAACATAGAACAATAGGAGTGTTGTGTCAATTTTTGTGATTTCTCAGGGTTCGTTTGGACATTTTTATGCATTAACTAAGTTTTCAATGCATTTATGTGCATAATTCAAATTTGAACTACATGCACATGATACAGTGCATATAAATTGGTTGAAAAATCAAATCTGTGTCCTTGGGTGCATGCTTAGCTCCCATGCAAGAAATGGGAATGAATTTCAAACACCAGGGCACCGTTGATTGCTGGCAAAACATTTAGATGCATGGTTTTTAAATTCTAGTAAATCCAAAACTCATATGAAATTCATAAAACTTGGCATGCTATCATGGAGCGGCATCAACATGCCGTGCTAAATTTTTTGTCCCATTTGGGGTAGGTTTGGGTATATGCTTCTCCCAAACCAGAGCTTCTCACAACAAGCATGATGGTTTTGGTAGGCAACGCCCCACCTTTGGGGACGAAATGATATCCATTGCCTCTTATTACTTTCAAAAAATTTCTCGTGCCAACATAGAACAATAGGAGTGTTGTGTTATTTTTGTGATTTTTCGGGGTTCGTTTGGACATTTTTATGCATTAAGTGAGTTTTCAATGCATTTATGTTCATAATTAAAATTTGAACTACATGCACATGCTCCAGTGCATATAAATTGGTTGAAAAATCAAATATGTGTCATTGGGTGCATGATTAGGTCCCATGCAAGAAATGGGAATGAATTTCAAACACCAAGGCACCATTGATTGCCGGCAAAACATTGAGATGCCTGGTTTTTAAATTCTAGTAAATCTAAAACTCGTCTGAAATTCATGCAACTTGGCATGCTATCATGGAGCGGCATCAACATGTCGTGGTAAATTTTTTGTCCCATTTGGGGCAGGTTTGGTTATATGCTTCTCACAAACTAGAGCTTCTCACAACAAGCATGATGGTTTTGGTAGGGAACGCCCCACCTTTGGGGACGAAACGATATCCATTCCCTCTTATTGCTTTCAAATTTTTTCTCGTGTCAACATAGAACAACAGGAGTGTTGTGTTATTTTTTGTGATTTTTCAGGGTTCGTTTGGACATTTTTATGCATTAACTAAGTTTTCAATGCATTTATGTGCATAATTCAAATTTGAACTACATGCACATGATCCAGTGCATATATATTGGTTGAAAAAACAAATTTGTGTCCTTGGGTGCATGCTTAGCTCCCATGCAAGAAATGGGAATGAATTTCAGACACCAGGGCACCGTTGATTGCCGGCAAAACATTGAGATGCCTAGTTTTTAAATTCTAGTATATCCAAAACTCGTCTGAAATTCATGAAACTTGGCATGCTATCATAGAGCGGCATCAACATGGCGTGATAAATTTCTTCTCGTGTCAACATAGAACAACAGGAGTGTCAACATAGAACAACAGGAGTGTTGTGTCAATTTTTGTGATTTTTCGGGGTTCGTTTAGACATTTTTATGTGTTAACTGAGTTTTTAATGCATTTATGTGCATAATTCAAATTTTAACTACATGCACATGCTCCAGTGCTTATAAATTGGGTGAAAAATCAAATCTGTGTCCTTGGGTGCATGCAAGAAATGGGAATGAATTTTAAACACCACGCCGTTGATTGCTGGCAAAATGTTGAGATACTTTGTTTTTAAATTCTAGTAAATCTAAAGCTCGTCTGAAATTAATGAAACTTGGCATGCTATCATGGAAGGGAACCCGACATGCTGTCGTATTTTTCGTGTCCATTTTGAGAGAAGGCGCACTCGAATAATGACAGCCAACAAAGGCATTTAAAAAAATAGCTGCCACTTTAATATCTCAAACATTTGTATAATTCAAACCATGTGCGTTTGGTTAACCATTCACGTGATGCCACGTGTCTTGGTTTTAATGGCTATAGGAGGTGTCGTGTGGACAGCTGCTTGACTGAACGAGAGGCGTGCAAGTGCAGTCCAGTCCGCAGGCTCACCGGGAAGCGATCAAGTTGTTCAACGCAGGATCTGTGCATCTCTTCAACGCAAACGGTTCAGATTACAGTATGCAAATTAAAGTCAAACTTCGGCATTAAGTCAAGAGACACTGTGATTTGTCAAAATATGCAGCTAAAAATCAATAGCACTATCTATTTTTTGCAACTAAAATTTAGTAATTAAGCATAGACTTCATTCATACTAGAGATTAAGCAGTCGTTCTCACCGGGAAGCGAGACAGCCTTGGACTGCCGCCCGCCTTGCTCTGACTGGTCTATATTAATGGTTCCGTCAAGCGGCCGCACCCCCCATCCTCGCCACACACAATTACTCTCTCTCCGCCAGCATCTCCGATGCCGCTCTGAGTCCTCAAAGCCATCAGTGTATGAGAATGCCGCCGAAGCGCCCCATCGGAGGGAGTGGCAACGCTGGGGCTACTGAAGCACTTGAGCACGGCGTGAATATGGAGATAGAGGTTTCCATCCCCGCCAACGAGGTGGAGAACGAGGCTGCCAACAAGTAGAGGTAGGTCGAGAAAGAACCGCAACGACTCCAACAGGCCTAGACTTCATCAACAACCTCCCCGATGATATTTTGATAGTCAACATATCCCTCCTCCCAATCAAATATCAGGCGAGGTCGCGAGGATAGCCGCACTTTCCCGGTGGTGGCGCACCCTATGGCTCCGCACCCCTGTCGATCTCCTCGACGCCCACAAGCTCTGCCATGTCTATCGCCAAAGCTTGGATGCGTTCTCCCAGATCCTCGGTAGTCATGATGGCCCAGTCAAAGGCCTTATCACGGGCAAGTTATGTTCCAATGGCAAGGACTAAGACAAGCTTGACGAGTGGTTCCGATCCCGCACCATAGATCAGCTCGAGAAGCTAAGTTATAATGATGGGCATATGCGCTTGCTGCCAATGTCCGCGCTCTGCTTCGCACCCACGCCGCACCTCGCCAAGTTCATGAACTGCCATCCCCCCCCCTTAATGACGTGCCTGCTCTTTTTCTAACACGACTGAAGCACGTCGAGCTCGTCGTCATCTGCATCCCAAAGGATGACATGGAGCGCCTCCTCCGCGGTTGTACTGCACTCGAGTTCCTTCGTCTTCAGGCGATGAATTGATCAAGTACCTTGCACGTCACCTCTAGGACTCTCCGAACTATTTATGTATGTTGTTGGTACTGCAACGAGAGATCACAAAAGGTGGACCACAATATGGTCATCCAGGACACACCTTCACTTGAGAGATTACTTGTAGTTGATCAACAAGGTCCAACAAGAATCAACGTCATTTCTGTGCCAAAATTGAAAGTGGTGAGCTACTTGTCTATCAAATACTACAACTTTCAGGTACAACAGTCGCCTTATATACCTCTCCTTCTTGATATCAATGTTATTTCTAGTTTTGAAGATGTATGTTCGTTTGTCATCCAGCGAAGCTTCAGCCAGACTCTGGGCACAGTGAAGGTCTTGGCACTAGAATCTGTCGGGCCTAACCTGGACCAAGTTGCCAGTTGCCTGAGATGCTTTTCGTGCCTGAAGAAGCTGTATATCGAGGTGATGTTCCTTTCCTGTTAAATGTTAACCATAAGGGAGTTCAATTTTTTGCACCTTTTCCCAAGTTTACAATGACAATGTACTACGATTTCTGAAGGAATTTTGGAGGATTGTAGGACATACACCCCCACCCCATATTGGTTGCTTCATTCATATGGTTACAATCGTCCATAAGCATTTCTCCTTTGGATTCATTTGTACTAGTTTTCTTAGGGAATTTTTCATCCAATCCAACCTCTTGTGAAGAAGGCTACATGTTTCTAGATTGTAATCAAATGTCCATGTTAATCATGCCAGATCGAAGATGGCACATTGGTAAATTTTACAAATCCTGCAAACCAAATGGGCATGTAGCAGTGTTCAAAACTGCATGTAGGCACTAACACATTCTCTTCTTTTGTAGTGCATATTAGGCCCGGAGGTGGAATGTGTTTATAACAACAATCACATCGAATGCCTGGATCTGCATCTCTCAACTATTACTTTGAACTCCTACCGAGGGACCCCACCGAAGATTACACTCGCCAGGTTCTTTCTTGCTAGAGCAAAGGTGCTGAGGGTACTGAGGTTGAACACGCATTTAATTAGGAAAGATCAATGGTATGATTATCAGAGTCGGCTGGCACTACGGAATGGAAGTGCCTCCAAAAATGCCAAACTTCTGATTGGAAGAGCATATGGCAAAGCAATTGGAAGTTATTGTGTCAAACCCATACATGACTTGTCAGCGGCTGATCCCTTTTCAGAAATGACGCGGCTTGCAATGTTTGAATTTGGGCATTGTAATCTTTGAATTCGAACCTTGAAATATTTATGGTATTTGTTATATTGAACCATTTCTATTCTCTTGTCTCAACGCAAACTGTTCATCCGGGTGAACCGCATGTCATACATCGCACACACATTGATCTGGATGACCGTTTCTATTGTGTTGCCTAATGGCAAACAGTTCATCTGAGTGAACTGTATGATGTACATCGCACACACCTTGATCTGGCTGACCGTTTCTTTTGTGTTGCCTAATCACAAACAGTTCATCCGAGTAAACAGTATGTTGTACATCGCACACACCTTCATCTCGCTGCCTGTTTCTTTTGTTCCTCCTCATCGAAAATGGATAATTGAACTGAACTGTATGCCCTGAATCGCACACGCAACTAAAATCTTAACCGTGTTTGATGCATATGTCATCGCAAACGTTTTGCACCTTTTTTGACAGTTTTTACACCACCGTTTGAGATTATTGCATCGCACACAGTTTCGTCGAAGGGTCTCTGATCGTAGTGTCGTGTTAGCAGCATCCTGTAGTAGTGTGTAGACAAGATCTATTCACGTAGGAATTAGACTCCATCTTAGCAACGATACATGCTTGTCATGTCTTGTTGTGTCACTGAGATTGAGCACCGCAAGATCGAACCATCACAAAGCACCTCTTCCCATTGTAAGAAAAATCAATCTTGTTGGCCTAACTAAACCAAAGTTTTGGAGAAGAAATACAATACTATAATAATCATGCATATAAGAGATCAAAGATGACTCAAATAATATTAATAGATAAATCTGATCATAAACTCACAATTCATTGGATCCCAACAAACGCACCGCAAAAAGTCATTACATCAAATAGATCTCCAAGAACATCGAGGAGAACATTGAATTGAAATAGAATAATCCATCTAGCTACTGCCTATGGACCCGTAGGTCTATGGTAAACTACTCACGCATCATCGAAGGAATGAGTATGTATGATGAACCCCTCTATGATCATGTTCCCCACCGGCAAGGTGACGGAAAAGGGCTGTAGATTGGATCTCGCAGTTCTGGAACTTGCGGCGGCTAGAATTGTGTTTCGTCCACTCCCCTAGGGTTTCTGGAATATTTGGGAATTTATAGAGCTGAGAGGAGGTTGAAAAGACTCCCGTGGGCCCCACCACCCAGCTGGGCGCGCCAGGGGACTCTGGCATACCCTGGTGGGTTGTGAGCCCCATGGGCCTCCCCTCTGATGCTTCCTTGGCTCCCAGGTTGTCTTTTGGTCCAAAAAAATCTCAAAAAAGTTTCGTGGCATTTGGACATCATTTGGTACTGATATTTTGTGAAGCAAAAAATAGCAACTGGCACTAGGCACTATTCAATAGGTTAGTCCCAAAAATGATATAAAGTTGCTATAAAATGAATGTAAAACATCCACGAATGATAATATAATAGCATGGAACAATAAAATATTATAGATATGCTCGAGACGTATCAGTGAGCCCCTGAGCATCTCCGCTCTCCCCTTTTGCTCGCTCCCGTGTTGTAGCATCGTTCCCCGCTATGACCGAAGCCGCCGTCCGCCATGGTCGTTGCTCCTGCAGCCACCGTGCTTCTCTGCTCGGGCCCGCGCGCCATGGATGCTCCTGGAGCAACTAGGAGGCTAATGCCGCCCCTAGCCAGCTTCATTGCAAGCTGCGGCCCCGCAGCCGCACACCTCGGAGCTCCGTCCGCCGCCCAGCTCGTCGTCACCGCCATTACAACATCATCACAATCTTCGTATACTTTTCAAACAGAGATTCAATTTCATAAGAACCCTTAAAAGCAACAAGTTCTTCTATTTGTTCCACATCACAGTAATCATATCTACCATTAGCATAAGAAGCCAAGGTTTCATTGTCATTAAATTTGTAAGAAAAGGAAAGGTGTGGAGCTTTCATCCTAGATCAACAAGTATAATCATATCTCAAGCATAGATCCCGAGCATACCAATGCAACATATGAATTTGATTGCATAACAGTTCCCCTTTTTCAGTCAAGTGATAGTCCCTAAAGTATTCACGTTGATCAAACGTGTCTCACATTATCAGGTTGAATGTGGTTTTCTCAGGATTATCAAAGTAGTGTTTAATATTTTTCACATAACAAGCATTGAGGGTTTTAGGAGGTTCCCCATCTCCAAGAGTAGCAAGTACAACTAATTTTTATGGTATTTCATGTTCCATATCCATAACTAAAGATAGAGAACAACTTAGAATAGAAAATAAAAACTACTTAGTGATAAACCAAACAAGAACACACAAGAATATTCACCCCACGCTATTGCTCCCCAGCAACAGCGCCAGAAAAAGGTCTTGATAACCCACAAGTATAGGGGATAATTTGTAGCCTTTTTGATAAATAAGAGTGTCAAACACAACGAGGAGCTAAAGGTAGAACAAATATTCCCTCAAGTTCTATCGACCACCGATACAACTCTACACGCACTTGACATTTGCTTTACCTAAAACTAGTATGAAACTATTTTGTAGGTGTGATACTAGAACTACTTTGCAAGAATAAAACTAGGAGTAATTTGTGAGATAATAAAAGTAGATAGCTTTTGTCACACAAGAAAGTCATTTGTCCCTATGCGATCGATAAATAGACCGGTGATCAGTATTGCAATTTTATATGAGGGAGAGGCATGAGCTAACATACTTTCTCTACTTGGATCATATGCACTTATGATTGGAACTCTAGTAAACATCCGCAACTACTAAAGATCATTAAGGTAGAACCCAACCATAGCATTAAGTATCAAGTCCTCTTTATCCCATACGTAACAACCCCCTTACTCGGGTTTGTGCTTCTATCACTCACGTTCCCCACCATAAACGAATCATGAACATATTGCAACACCCTACAGCGGGGATCCCTAACGTTTGCATGATACGGAGGGCACCATAGTATAGCACGAAAAATATATACAACTCAAACCAATCATGAACATCTATCAAACCATAGCACAAAACAAATCTACCCAAACATCATAGGATAACCACATATCATTAGATAATAATATATAGTGTTGAGCACCATGTTTAAGTAGAGATTACAACACAGAGAAGAGGTGTTACACCACTGCATAGAGGGGGAGAAAGTTGGTGTTGACGGTATCAAGATTGTTCATGTAGATCGCCGTCACGATCCTTCCCCCGGCGGCACTCCGGCGCCACCGGGGGAGAGGGGGAGAGAGAGACCCTCCTTCTTCTTCTTCCTTAACCTCCCCCCTAGAAGGGAGGGAGAGTTCCCCCTCTGGTCCATGGCCTCCATAGCGGCGGAGGGGTGAGAGCCCCTCCAAGATTGGATCTCCCTCTCTGTTATCTTCTGTTTCGCGTTCCTGTTTTCTGGCCGAAAACCGTTTCTTATATTCCTGGAGATCCATAACTCCGATTGCGCTGAGATTTTAACACATTTTTTTTCCAGATATAAGCTTCCTTGCGCCCGAAGTAGAGTAGCAACCGCCTTATGAGGTGGCCACCACCCACCACCACACGCTTGGGGGCTGGGCCGCGCCCTGATGTCTTGTGGTGGCCGTGGCCTCCATTTGCATTGATTCCACCTCCCAAAAATCACATGTATTCCAAAATAATTATTCGTAAATTTTTATTGCATTTGGACTTCGTTTGACATGGATATTCTATGAAACAAAAAACATGCAACAAACAGGAACTCTCATTGGGCACTGGATCAATATGTTAGTCCCAAAAAAGAATATAAAATGTTGCCAAAAGTATATAAAAGATGTATAATATTGGCATGGAACAATAAAAAAATTATACATACGATGGAGACGTATCAGCATCCCCAAGCTTAATTCCTGCTCGTCCTTGAGTAGGTAAATGGCAAAAGAAAGGATATTTTTTTATGTGGAATGCTATGATATGTCTCCAACGTATCTATAATTTTTTATTGTTCCATGCTATTATATTATCTGTTTTGGATGTTAATGGGCTTTATTTTACACTTTTATATTATTTTTGGGACTAACCTATTAACCCAAGGCCCGGTGCAAATTGCTGTTTTCTTGCCTATTTTAGTGTTTCGAAGAAAATGAATATCAAACGGAGTCCAAACGGAATGAAACCTTCGGGAGAGTTATTTTTGGAACGGAAGCCATCGAGGAAACTTGGAGTAGACGGCAGGGAAGCTTCGAGGAAGCCACGAGGCAGGGAGGCGCGCCCCCTCGTGGCTCCCCTCACCGACTTCTTTCGCCTATATATGTCCATATACCCTAAAAACATCAGGGAACAGAATAGATCGGGAGTTCCGCCGCCAGAAGCCTCCATAGCCACTGAAAACCAATCTAGACCCATTCCGGTACCCTGTCGGAGGGGGGGATCTCTCTTCGGTGGCTATCTTCATCATCCCGGCGCTCTCCATGATGAGGAGGGAGTAGTTCACCCTCAGGGCTGAGGGTATGAACCAGTATTTGATCTCTCTCTCTCTCGTGTTCTTGAGTCGGCATGATCTTGATGTATTGCAAGCTTTGCTATTGTAATTGGATCTCATGATGTCTCTCCCCCTCTACTCTCTTGTGATGGATTGAGTTTTCCCTTTGAAGTTATTTTATCGGATTGAGTCTTTAAGGATTTGAGAACACTTGATGTATGTCTTGCATGTGCTTATCTGTGGTGACAATGGGATATCATGTGATCCACTTGATGTATGTTTTGGTGATCAACTTGCGAGTTCCGTGACCTCGTGAAGTTATGCATAGGGGTTGGCACACGTTTTCGTCTTGACTCCCCGATAGAAACTTTGGGGCACTCTTTGAAGTTCTTTGTGTTGGTTGAATAGATGAATCTGAGATTATGTGATGCATATCGTATAATCATACCCATGGATACTTGAGGTGACATTGGAGTATCTAGGTGACATTAGGGTTTTGTTTGATTTGTGTCTTAAGGTGTTATTCTAGTACGAACTCTATGATAGATTGAACGGAAAGAATAGCTTCGTGTTATTTTACTACGGACTCTTGAATAGATCGATCAGAAAGGATAACTTTGAGGTGGTTTCATACCCTACCATAATCTCTTCGTTTGTTCTCCGCTATTAGTGACTTTGGAGTGACTCTTTGTTGCATGTTGAGGGATAGTTATATGATCCAATTATGTTATTATTGTTGAGAGAACTTGCACTAGTGAAAGTATGAACCCTAGGCCTTGTTTCCTAGCATTGCAATACCGTTTATGCTCACTTTTACCACTTGTTACCTTGCTGTTTTTATATTTTCAGATTACAAAAACCCTTGTATCACCATCTCTTCGCCGAACTAGTGCACCTATACAATTTACCATTGTATTGGGTGTGTTTGGCACACAAGAGACTCTTTGTTATTTGGTTGCAGGGTTTCTTGAGAGATACCATCTTCATCCTATGCCTCCCACGGATTGATAAACCTTAGGTCATCCACTTGAGGGAAATTTTCTACTGTCCTACAAACCTCTGCACTTGGAGGCCCAACAACATCTACAAGAAGAAGGTTGTGTAGTAGACATCATGCTACCTAGCATAATCTTGATCATATATCTAATCATGGCATGAATATTAAGACACGGGTGATTCGAAGCAATAGTCTATAATTTGACATAAAGACATCAATACTCAGGCATCCCAACAAACAATCATGTACTTCAAAATATCAATGCTAAAGAATGCTATCCCTTCAAAATCATATAGTCTTGTCATGCTCCATCTTCTTAACACAAAGTATTTCTCATGCACAACCCCAATGACAAGCCGAGCAATTGGTTCATACTTTTTAATGCGCTTCAACTTTTTCAACCCACTGCAATACATGAGCGCAAGCCATGACCATAGCACTATGGGTGGAATAGAATATGATGATATTGGAAAACATAGAGAAGACAAAAAGTAAGAAAGTCTCACATCGACGCGGCGAATCAACGGGCTATGGAGATGCCCATCAATTTATATCAATCCGAGGAGTAGGTATTGCCATGCAACAGATGCACTAAGAGCTATATGTGTATCAAAGCTCAATATGAAAACTAAGTGGGTGTTCATCCAACTTGCTTTCTCATGAAGACCTCAGTCATTTGAGGAAGCCCATCATTGAAATATACAAGTCAAGTTCTATAATGAAAAATTCCCACTATTATATGAAAGTGAGTACATAGGAGACTCTCTACATGAAAAACATGGTGCTACTTTGAAGCACAAGTGTGGTATTTGCATGCCCCTTCTGTCTTTTCTCCCATTTTTTCTTCTCTTTCTTTTTTTTTGTTCTTGGGCACTTTTTGGCCTCACTTTTTCCCCTTTTTTTCTTTGCCCGGAGTCTCATCCCGAGTTGTGGAGGAATCATAGTCTCCATCATCCTTTCCTCACTGGGACATGCTCTAATAATGAATAATGATGATCATCACACTTCTATTTACATAAAACTCAATATTACAACTTGATACCTAGAACAAACTATGACTCTATATGAATGCCGCTGGTAGTGTACCAGGATGTGTAATGATCTTGCGTAGCAAGATATCAAAAAATAGACAAGCCATGAAAATATCGTGCTACTATAATACAATGGATTTGTACAAAGGGGATAATTATTTTTGTTGAAAAGTTTTTGTAATTCTATATTCAGAAACTTTCCATGGGCATGAACCAAGTTCAAGGCATGCTCCCGCTTCCACGGTGCTCGTCTTTCCCACTTTCACTTTTCTTTTTGTAAAGTTTTAAGTTCCCCTCTATATATTTTTTGTTTTTAAACTTTATAAAAGCACACAATAGAAGTAAATGACTCTCTAAAACTTCCGGGTTGTCTCCCTGGCAGTGTGTTCTTTAAAGCCATTAAGCTAGGCATAAAGTGCTCAAGTAATGGATCCACCAGGATCCCAAGGTATATCAAAGCCAATTTTAATTAGCAATGATTTATAATTTAGTAGTGAGAACAAAGCAACATATATCATGCAATAACGAGTCTAACTCTCTTCCTATGCTTCGGCATGTCATAGAAGAACAATTCATGCACACAAAGTAAAGGTCGATACATAGCATAAAAAGTTTCTTGCAATTTTATTGTGTTGCAAACATAGAGAGGCGGGGATGTAGTTCCTCTCTCATAATTCATGCATGTTTCGAAAATAAAATAAAATGTTGTGAAAAGTATATAAAAGTTGTATAATATTGGCATGGAATAATAAAAAATTATAGATATGATGGAGACGTATCAACCACCGGTCTGTTTGACCTTGCCACCTCAACGTTAACCTGGCCCCATAGGTCAGCCTCTGCTGCTGACCCTGTTACACTGACATGCAGGACCCACAAGTCAGGTTCGACCTTGGACGCCTCTGTTGACCTGCTGACGTCATACTGATGCAGTAATGCCTTTTCTGGAATTAGTTATTTTAAAATAGCCAGGAAATTCCAAAAATGCTATAAATTTCTAAAAATCATAGAAATTCAACCGTAACTCCAAATGTGATAATTGATATATGAAAATTTATTAGAAAATATGAAGAATATGTCTATGGCATTTCCATGCATGTTTGAACAACTTAGAGCTACTTTATATGACAATTTCAATAAATGACATTTTAAATGTCTTATATGGATTTTGAATTTGAACCTTGAGTTCAAAACAACTTCATTTCAATTGATGTTAGTTTCACTAGCCCAATCACAGCATATTGCCATGTCATGATCATGCACCATATTGTTGCATTGCATTGATTGTCTTCCTTCTCTGTTTGTAGGTGTTGTTCCCTCTCGGTAGCAGACCGTTCCGATGCAATGATCGTTGACACCGATGAAAAGCTATACTATCTTCAGAAGTGACAGACAGGAAAACCCCTTTAAGCATTCTGATACAAACCCACTCTCTTGCTCATGCTCTCTTTTACTGCATTACGACAACAACGATTCAACTGTTGCATGTTGCGGTAGTTGAACCCATTCCTCTGCATGACCTGTCTTTGCCACAGTAAATAGTTGAATCCCACTAGCATGAGTAGGAGTTGTTTGAGCCATGATGTGCTTACTCATTCGCGTTTTCTTGTTATGCTTGCTATTGCTTACAGTTGTGTCAGGTCTAGTTCATTGGGGATGAATTGGAGTGTTAAGATCATGTCCTGATGTTCAGAGCTAAGTGTGTGAACATGATTTGGTAAAGGTAGAGATGAGAGTCCACGTAGGAGTACATGGTGGGTTGTCTCATTGAGACCGTCCTTAAGAACTGAGTTGTGTGTATGTTATCCAAGACTAGCTACTACCACATGTTGGGCCAGAAATACGACCCTGCTTGACTTATTAATCACCTTGATCTTCGTCTAGGAGTTTCAAATAGTTTCTGGTATTTGTAGGTCATGCTAGTAGTCCACCAAGTGGCACCTAGTACAAGTGGGCTTGGGACAGACTAGGCACCATGGCCCGGCGTACCAAGCGTAGAACCATCCATCGAGGTGGACTTGGGAACCCTGCGCACATTTGCTACATCTTGAGCTTATGTTGGTTCTCCCCTTGAAGAGGAAAGGGTGACGGGGAAAACTAGAGATAAGTATTTCCCTCAATTAGAGAACCAAGGTATCAATCCAGTAGTAGGTCCAAGCAAGTCTCCAATCTATGCACCTACACAAACAATCAAACACTTGCACCCAACGTGATAAAGGGGTTGCCAATCCCTTCAGGGTCAACTGCAATGGTGAGATCTGATAGAGATAGGTATAAAAGATTACTAAAACATAAAACTAAAATAAAAGTAAATAAATTGCAGCAAGGCATTTTTGGGTTTTTTTGGTTTATAGATCTGAAAATATATGAAGGAAAATAGACCCGGGGGCCATAGCTTTCACTAGAGGCTTCTCTCTTGAAGGCAAATAATACGGTGGGTGAACAAATTACTGTCGAGCAACTGATAGAAAAGCACGAAGTTATGACGATATCCAAGGCAATGATTATGCATATAGGCATCACGTTCGTGTCAAGTAGACCGACTCCTACATGCATCTACTACTATTACTCCACACATCGACCGCTATCCAGCATGCATCTAGAATATTAAGTTCATAAAGAATGGAGTAATGCCTTAAGTAAGATGGCATAATGTGGAGGGATAAACTCAAGCAATATGATGAAAACCCCATATTTTTATCCTTGATGGAAACAATACAAAACGTGCTTCGCTACACTACTTTGTCACTGGATGGGGATACCACAAGATTGAACCCAAAACTAAGCACCTCTCCCTTTGCAAGAAAAACCAATCTAGTTGGCCAAATCAAACCAATAATTCCTAGATAAATACAAAGATATCAAATCATGCATATAAGAATTCAGAGAAGATTCAAATAATATTCATAGGTAATCTGATCATAAATCCACAATTCATCGGATCTCGACAAACACACCGCAAAATGATATTACATCAGATAGAAGTCCAAGAACATCGAGGAGAACATGGTATTGAAGATGAAAGAGAGAGAAGAAGCCATCTAGCTACTACCTAGGGACCCGTATGTCTGAGGTAAACTACTCGCGCTTCATTGGAAGGGCAATAGGGTTGATGTAGATGCTCTCCGTTGTCGAATCCCCCTCCAGTAGATCGCCAGAAAAGGCCCCAAGATGGGATCTCACAGGAAAAGAAGGTTGCGGAGGTGGAAAAGTATTTTCGTGGATGCTTCTAATGTTGGGGGATGATACGTCTCCAACGTATCTATAATTTTTGATTGTTCCATGCTATTATATTATCTGTTTTGGATGTTTAATGGGCTTTAATATACCTTTTTATATAATTTTTGGGACTAACCTATTAACCGAAAGCCCAGTGCAAATTGCTGTTTTTTGCCTATTTCAGTGTTTCCCAGAAAAGGAATATCAAACGGAATCCAAACGGAATGAAACCTTCGCGAGGATCTTTTTTGGAACAAACGTGATCCAGGAGACTTAGAGTGGACGTCAAGGAAGCAGCGAGGCGGCCACGAGGTAGGAGGGTGCGCCCCCACCCTCGTGGGCCCCTCGCAGCTCCACCAACATATTTCTTTTGGCTATATATACTCTTATACCCTGAGACCTTCGGGGAGAGCCACGAAACACCTTTTCCACCACCGCAACCTTCTGTACCCGTGAGATCCCATCTTGGGGCCTTTTCCGGTGATCTACCAGAGGGGGATTCGATCACGGAGGGCTTCTACATCAACACCATAGCCTCTCTGATGATGTGTGAGTAGTTTACCACAGACCTTTGGGTCCATAGTTATTAGCTAGATGGCTTCTTCTCTCTCTTTGGATCTCAATACAAAGTTCTCCTCGATCTTCCTGGAGATCTATTCGATGTAACTCTTTTTGCGGTGTGTTTGTCGAGATCCGATGAATTTTGGGTTTATGAACTTGATTATCTATGAATATTATTTGATTCTTCTCTGAATTCTTATATGCATGATTTGATATCTTTGCAAGTGTCTTCGAGTTATCAGTTTGGTTTGGCCTACTAGATTGATCTTTCTTGCAATGGGAGAAGTGCTTAGCTTTGGGTTCAATCTTGCGGTGTCCTTTCCCAGTGACAGTAGGGGCGACAAGGCACGTATTGTATTGTTGCCATCAAGGATAAAAAGATGGGGTTTATATCATATTGCTTGAGTTTATCCCTCTACATCATGTCATCTTGCCTAAAGTGTTACTCCATTCTTATGAACTTAATACTCTAGATGCATGCTGGATTGTGGTCGATGTGTGGAGTAATAGTAGTAGATGCAGAATTGGTCTACTTGTCACGGACGTGATGCCTATATTCATGATCATTGCCTTAGATATCATCATAACTATGCACTTTTCTATCAATTGTTCGGCAGTAATTTGTTCACCCACCGTAATACATGCTATCTTGAGAGAAGCCACTAGTGAAACCTATGTCCCCCGGGTCTACTTTATAACATATAAGTTTCCAATCTACAATTTTAGTTTACTATCTATTTTGCAATCTTTATTTTCCAATCTATATCATAAAAATACCAAAAAAAATATTTATCTTATTATCTCTATCATATCTCACTCTTGTAAGTGACTATGAAGGGATTTACAACCCCTTTATCACGTTGGTTGCAAGGCTCTTGTTTGTTTGTGCAGGTACTAGGGGATTTGTGTCTAGTCTCCTAGTGGATTGATACCTTGGTTCTCAAAAACTGAGGGAAATATTTACGCTAGTTTGTTGCATCACCCTTTCCTCTTCAAGGGAAAACCAACGGATGATCAAGAGGTAGCAAGAAGGATTTCTGGTGCCGTTGCTGGGGAGATTTGCACCAAGTCAAGTTGAGACATGATCTCCCGTCAACTAGCCATTTCTGGCGCCATTGCCGGGGAGATCTACGCCAAGTCAAGACATTCCAAGTACCCATCATAAACTCTTATCCCTTGCATTACATTATTTGCCATTTGCCTCTCGTTTTCCTCTCCCCCACTTCACCCTCATCGTTTTATTCGCCTAATTCTCGTTTGCCTTTTTTTTGCCATGGCCGAATCGAAAAGGGGTAAGGGTTCTCTCCAGAGTTCTAGTACTTTGGATAGACCCTCTGTCCTTTCTAAGCTCATAAATAATGATGCTATGGAAATACCTACCGGGGTTATCAATGAGAGTTTGGATAATTTTGATGAAGATGATTCCAAAATTTTCCGTTATTTGCTTGATGAGTCTTTGAAAGACGCTTGGGATAGGTTATTAAGGATCCGAGCTAGCTATGTACCCCAATATCAAATTGAGATATACCTAAAAAGCTTTTATGTTGGCTTACCCTCTTCGTTCAAGCAAGTTTTAGATTCTATTTTTGAAGAAGGTTTTCTTGAGGGAGATGCCATAGATACCTATGAAAAGATGAAAACTATATTTGGCCACCCCATGAGTGAGAAGGTTGAATCCACCTCTCCTTTGTGCTTTTATCAAAATGAAATTATCAAAGAGATGAAGGATAGCTTAGATGCAAATTTTCGTAGCGTGCTTAATCTTTCTTCCACCATTAATGGCCATGTGATTTCTCAAAATAGAAAGATAAATGCTATAGATAAGAAATTTTCTCTTTTCTTTCCCAACACCAAAGATGGCAATACCTAGATTTATTCTTGATTTTATGCCTAGCCAGGGGCGTTAAACGATAGCGCTTGTTGGGAGGCAACCCAATTTTATTTTTGTTCGTTGCTTTTTGTTCATGTTTAGTAATAAATAAATCTCCTAGCCTCTCTTATGATTGTGTTTTTTATGTTTTAATTAGTGTTTGTGCCAAGTAAAGCCTTTAGGATCTTCTTGGATGATTGTTATTTGATCTTGCTGAAAAAAACAGTAAGTATGTGCTCATGAGAATAATTTTCATTTTTAACCAGAGAGCGATAAAATACTGATTCCAACTGAAGTAGATCAATATAAAAATTATTTAGGTCTTCCTAAATTGGTAGAATTTTTGGAGTTACATAAGTATTCTAAACCTACAGATTACTACATACTGTTCTGTTTTTGACAGATTCTGTTTTTCGTGTGTTGTTTGCTTATTTTGATGAATCTATGGCTAGTATCGGGGGGTATGAACCATAGATAAGTTGGAATACAGTAGCTTTAACACCAATATAAATAAAGAATGAGTTCATTACAATACCTTAAGTGGTTATTTGTTTTCTTATACTTACGGAGCTTATGAGATTTTCTGTTGAGTTTTGTGTTGTGAAGTTTTCAAGTTTTTTGGTAAAGATTTGATGGATTTTTGAACAAGGAGTGGAAAGAGCCTAAGATTGGGAATACCCAAGGCACCTCAAGGTAAAATCCAAGGAAAAACAAAAGCCTAAGCTTGGGGATGCCCCGGAAGGCATCCCCTCTTTCGTCTTCGTCTATCGGTAACTTTACTTGAGGCTATATTTTTATTCACCACATGATATGTGTTTTGCTTGGAGCATCTTGTATGACTTGATTCTTTGCTTCTTAGTTTACCACAATCATCCTTGCTGTATACACCTTTTGGGAGAGACACACATGAATCAGAATTTGTTAGAATACTCTATGTGCTTCACTTATATCTTTTGAGCTAGATAATTTTGCTCTAGTACTTCACTTATATTTTTAGAGCATGGTGGTGGATTTATTTTGTAGAAATTATTGATCTCTAATGCTTCACTTATATTATTTTGAGAGTCTTTTAGAACAGAATGGTAATTTGCTTTGGCTATAAAATTATTCCTAATATGATAGGCATCCAAGATGGGTATAATAACAACTTTCATATAAAGTGCATTGAATACTATGAGAAGTTTGATACTTGATGATTGTTTTGAGATATGAAGATGGTAATATTAGATTCATGCTAGTTGAGTAGTTGTGAATTTGATAGATACTTGTGTTAAAGTTTGTGATTCCCGTAGCATGCACGTATGGTGAACCGTTATGTGATGAAGTCGGAGCATGATTTATTTATTGATTGTCTTCCTTATAAGTGGCGGTCGGGGTGATGGTCTTTTCCTACCAATCTACCCCCCTAGGAGCATGCGTGTAGTACTTTGTTTCGATAACTAATAGATTTTTGCAATAAGTATGTGAGTTCTTTATGACTAATGTTGAGTCCATAGATTATATGCACTCTCACCCTTTCACCATTGCTACCCTCTCTAGTACCACGCAACTTTCGCCGGTACCATAAAACCATCATATACCTTCCTCAAATCAGCCACCATACCTACCTACTATGGCATTTCCATAGCCATTCCGAGATATATTGCCATGCAACTTTCCACCGTTCCGTTTATTATGACACGCTTCATCATTGTCATGTTGCTTTGCACGATCATGTAGTTGACATCGTATTTGTGGCAAAGCCACCCTTCATAATTCTTTCATACATGTCACTCTTGATTCATCGCATATCCCGGTACACAGCCAGAGGTATTCACATAGAGTCATATTTTTGTTCTAGTATCGAGTTGTAACATTGAGTTATGAGTAAATAAAAGTGTGATGATCATCATTATCTGAGCACTATCCCATGTGAGGAAAGAAAAAGAGAGAGGTCAAAGAAGCCCAAATAAAAAAATGTAAAAAATGAGAGAGAAAGAGAGAAGGGACAATGTTACTATCATTTTTCCACATCTGTGCTTCAAAATAGCACCATGGTCTTCATGATAGAGAGTCTCCTATTTTGTCACTTCCATATACTAGTGGGAATTTTTCATTATAGAACTTGGGTTGTATATTCCAATAATGGGCTTCCTCAAAATGCCCTAGGTCTTCGTGAGCAAGCGAGTTGGATGCACACCGAATTAGTTTCTTTTTGAGCTTTCATACACTTATAGCTCTAGTGCATCCGTTGCATGGCAATCACTACTCACTCACATTGATATCTATTGATGGGCATCTCCATAGCCCATTGATACGCCTAGTTGATGTGGGACTATCTTCTCCTTTTTTGTCTTCTTCACAACCACCTTTCTATTCCGCCTATAGTGTTATATCCATGGCTTGCGCTCATGTATTGCGTGAAGATTGAAAAAGTTTGAGAACATCAAAAGTATGAAACAATTGCTTGGCTTGTCATCGGGGTTGTGCATGATTTAAATATTTTGTGTGATGAAGATAGAGCATAGCCAGACTATATGATTTTGTAGGGATAACTTTCTTTGGCCATGTTATTTTGAGAAGACATAATTGGTTTATTAGTATGCTTGAAGTATTACTATTTTTATGTCAATATTAAATTTTATCTTGAATCTTTTGGATCTGAGCATTCATGCCACAATAAAGAGAATTACATTGAAAATTATGTTAGGGAGCATTCCACATCAACAATTTTGTTTTTATCATTTACCTACTCGAGGACGAGCAGGAACTAAGCTTGGGGATGCTTGATACATCTCCAACGTATATATAATTTTTGATTGTTCCATGCTATTATAATATTTGTTTTGGATGTTTAATGGGCTTCAACATACCTTTTGTGACACCCTCGATTCAACCATACACTAATCATACATGCAAATGTGTACGATCAAGATCAAGTACTCACGGGGAGATATCATAACACAACTCTAGATACAAGTTAAAATAATACAAGCTTTATATTACAAGCCAGGGGCCTTAAGGGCTCGAATACATAAGCTTGAATACACAAGAGTCAGCGGAAGCAACAATACCTGAGTACAGACATAAGTTAAACAAGTTTTACCTTAAGAAGGCTAGCACAAAAGCAACATTGATCGAAAAGGCAAGGCCTCCTGCCTGGGAGCCTCCTAACTACTCCAAGTCGTCAGCGGCCGTCACGTAGTACTAGGCACCCTCGGGGTAGCAGTAGTCATCAGTGGCGTCGTCTGGCTCCTGGGATCCGTCATCTGGTTGCAACAATCGGGTATGGGGGAAAAAGAAGTAGCAAAGCAACCGTGAGTACTCATCCAAAGTACTCGCAAGACTTACATCAAATCTAAACTAAGTATGCATCTGTATCAAAGGAATGGGTTGTATCTGTGGACTAAACTGCAGAATGCCAGAAGGGAAGGGAAAAGCCTAGCCTATCAAAGACTAGCATCTTCTGGAAACCACCATCTTGCAGCAACAGGAGGGAGTAGAGTAGCATAAAGTAAAGTAGATGTAATGTTATCAACCTCGGCCAGAGATCCTTTCTCGACTCCCTGCGAGAAAGCAATCCCAGAGCCATACTATCCAAGTGTCAACACATTCCAAATCTCATCACCATCCAGTTCTCATCACAAGTATCCAGTTCTAGTTGTATCAATCGGGATACAACTCCAAGTGTCCGTTACAGTAGGACAACCTATCAATAGATGTTTTCTTCCCTGCAGGGGTGCACCAACTTACCAACCACGCTCGATTAACTCCGGTTGGACACACTTTCTTGGGTCATGCCCGGCCTCGGCCAAACAATATGCCGCAACCCGACCTAGGCTTAACAGAGAGGCCAGCACGCCGGACTAAACCTATGCCCCCAGGGTTCATGGGCCATCGCCCCGGGAACTCCAGCACGTTGTGTGGGCGGCCGTTAAGCAGACCTAGCTACCTCCTTCAACAAGGCAGGAGCTTACGCAGTCCAACCCGGCGTGCGCCGCTCAGTCGCCGACGTTTATTAAGCTTCGGCTGATGTATACGACGCAGAACGCCCATACAATGCCCACGTGATGGTTAGTGCTATCAGGCCAGAGGCCCCTCGGATCAAATATCCAAATCATAGTGGACTAGGAGCACGCGGTAACGAGCAGAGACTCACGATCGATGTGACCCCGTCGCCCCGTCTCGAGTACTTGTGGCAAGGGCTAAGAATGCCCGGTCACACCTCGTAAGTATCTCGTGGGCACCTTCCGGGTCAACCCGACTCCACATCACTCGCTATTAAGATTGCGCGGGTACCCCTCAGGGCCGACCGTCTTTAGTAACATGGCTCAGTGCAAAGTCGTAGTAACCATAGTAACTGTGTGTCTAACACCAAGGGGAAAACCCGAGGAATCACCCCCGGTGAATTCCAGTTGATGTTATCATCAAGGTGAACGTAAGAGGATCCACCCTGGAGGTTCACGCTTGAGGGGTTGCACGACAGAGCCGTATCGGAGGTGGTTAAGGAGGAAATCACCCTCGATGACCACGACCGGATAGCTACAATACAGAGGTCTCATCAAGAGTGATGTAAGAGGTTCCACCCTCGGCACTCAATGGTAACTCTATAGAGTCGTACAACTAAGGGGGGTGATGTGCGGTGTCGTGGCCTGGACGTCGATCACGTTGATCGAGTCATCGAACATAAAGCGGGGCAACTGGGCCAAGGTGGGGGTCACTGATGGATCTCTAACCAACCTATACTAAGCAGTTTAGGATAAGCAGGTAAGGTATGAAAGCAGGTAACAACAACAGGCTATGCATCAGAGTAGGATCATACAGAAAGCAGTAGCAGTTCTAATGCAAGCATGAGAGGGAAAGAATTAGGCGATATCGGAATGCTCAAGGGGGGGTTGCTTGCCTGGTTGCTCTGGCAAGGAGGGGTCATCGTCGACGTAGTCGATCAAAGGGGCAACATCAGTCTCGGCGTCTACCGGAGAGAAGAGGGGGAAGAAACAGAAAATACAGAGCAAACAATGCATCACAAGGCATAACATGACGATAGGCAGAGCTAGGGTTGCCCTAACGTAGTACTACACGTTGCAGACGGAGGGGATAAACATTCGAGGATGAATTCCCAACGTTAGTTGGATTCCAAACAGAGGAAAAGAGGGGGAAAGTTCCATGTTCAACATGCTAGGGGCATGTGACAGATGAATGGACCGCCTATTCGGATCGGTTGGATTTTTCTGAGCAACTTTCATGTAGAAAACATTTTCATCCGAGTTACGGTTTAATTTCTATGAATTTCTAAAGATTTTCCTATTTTCTGGATTTATTTTATTTACAAAAAAGATATATGATGTCAGCATGATGTCACAGTGAGATCAATAGGTCAACAGACGGCTGACCAGGTCAAACCTGACATGGGGGACCCACCTGTCATAGACAGTGGGTTAAACAGAGTTTAAACTAATCTAAATTTAGTTAGTAAAACTACTAGGCCCACATGTCAGTGTCTAATTAACTAAACTAATTAGTTTTTAATTATTAAAACATTTTAGTTAGTGGAATAAGCGGTGGGGCCCGCGTGTCAGTGGCTGGGGCCTGCCTAGTCAACTGCTCAATAGGGGGCCAGGGGCCCCACTGGCAGTGACCCGATGGGTGGCCCCAGGTGTGCCAGCTCAGCGCGGCCGGCGGCTCAACGCCGGCGATGCCAAATGCGGTGGTGCTGCTCGGATCTCGCCGGAAAACGCGTAGAGGGCCCGGGGAGGATCGGGGCTAGGCTCATTCGAACGTGCTCTCAACGCCGCATCCAATGGTGGCTGTAGCATCGCCGGACTTGGCCGGAATCGGCGAGCGGTGGAGGCGGCGGCGTGCACGGGTGCTCGACGAAAACGGAGCTACGACGCGCTATCGAGCAAACGGAGAGTCTGGGGGGTATCTACACGGTGCGGGGAGTGCAACGGGCTTGAGCCCGTGACCAAAAGGTCACCGGAGCCTTGCCGGCGGCGAGCTCCACGGCGATGCGTTCGGACGCTCATCGGGGACGGTGCTATGAGGCATGGGAGGAAGCGTGTGCATGCGTGTTGGGCTCCTAGGGACACCAGGAGTCCGACCGTGGCCTCAGGCGGCGGTGACATCGACCATATCGACGGCCACAAGCTCGTCGGCGGCGAGCAGAGCACGGACGCGACGGCAGCTAGATACGGCACGCGTAGATGCTATCGAAGGGGAGCAGGAGACGGAGAATATCACTGAGCGGCACACGGAGGCCGGTGAAGGATTAGTAGCAGCAGGAGTTGACGGCGCTCGTCGGAGACGCGCCGGGGATCCGAGGAAGAAGACGAGGCCGGGGCAGCATTCGCAGGCACACCGGCGTCCTGCGGCTCGCCAGGGAGGCGTAGTCAAAGGAGGTGGAGTGAGCAGACACATCGGAGAGGTGCAGAGGTCACTGTGGCCACGAGTTCTATGGCGGCGAGGCCATGGCGGCGCTCGGATGCGGTGGGGAACGCGGGGGAGTGCAAGGAGGGGTCCGGTGGGAGAGGGAGAGGTGGAGCGGGCAACAATGGAGAGCGGGGGGGAGGACCAAGGCGGCGGGGATCCTTATCCCCTCGACGCGGCGCCGGCAGGCTGGTTGGACGGGGACGGCTCAGGCGGGCGCTCGGACGGTCGGCTGTACAGGAGAGAGAGGCGACCGGGAGGGGGGAGGGGTTAGGTGGGCCGGATGGGCCGGTCTAGTTGGGCTAAGGCCCAGGGGAATTAGTGGGGGAGGGGTCCTTTCTCCTTCCCCTCCTTTTTCTCCTTTTCTTTTCTCTTTTTAAAGCTTTTCTGATTTAGCTATTTTAGGCCACATAGGCATTTTGCAAAAATGTTGGTTCACCACCAATATTACCAGGAGAATATTTTACACATGAAGACCATTTTAGTTTTCATGTTTGAGCATTTTGAAATTCACTCAGAATTTGAATTTGAATTCAACTAGAATTTGAAACAACATGAGGCAATAATGATCAGGCACATGTTTAGAAAAAAAGATTAACTTAACCCCAGGGGTTACTGTAGCAACATTACACGGGGGTGTTACAACTCTCCTCCTCTAAAAGAAATTCTCGTCCCAAGAATTAAGAGGTAGAAGGGAACATTTCGGGGTATTCAGCACGGAGGTTATCCTCGCGTTCCCAAGTGGCTTCATCCTTAGACTGATTTGACCATTGCACCTTGAGGAACTTGGTAACCTTCTGGCGTGTTTGATGTTCGGCTTCTTCAAGAATGCAGATCGGATGCTCCTTGTATGTGAGATCATCTTGAATTTCAATCAATTCCGGATCCACTTCACGTCCGGATCCTTGAAGCATCGACGAAGTTGCGACACGTGGAAGACATCATGAACATGAGAGAACTGAGGTGGTAACTCCAGTTGATAAGCCACCAGTCCACGACGGGTGAGAATACGGAAGGGACCAATGTAGCGAGGAGCTAGCTTGCCCTTGACTCTGAATCGATGGGTGCCTCTCAAAGGAGTGACACGTAGATAAGCTTGTTCACCAGGTTGAAAGGTTGAACCCCAGTGTTTCCGGTCATAGTTGCTTTTCTGGCGGGATTGGGCCGCCTTGAGATTATCCCGGACAATGCGAACCTGCTCTTCAACTTGTTGAATAATGTCTGTACCAATGAGCGTCCGTTCCCCAGTTTCTGACCAATTCAGAGGGGTTCGGCACTTACATCCATAAAGCACTTCGAAGGGTGCCATCTTCAGGCTGGCTTGATAGTTGTTGTTATAAGAGAACTCCGCATAAGGGAGAGATTCTTCCCACTTCTTACCGAAAGAAATAACACAAGCCCGAAGCATGTCTTCAAGAATTTGATTGACTCGCTCGACTTAACCTTGGGATTGGGGATGATAAGCAGTGCTCCAGGTAATATGAGTTCCCATTGCCTCTTGGAAACTATCACAGAACTTCAAAGTGAATAAACTGCCACGGTCTGAACCGATCTCCTTCGGAATGCCGTGGAGTGACACAATTCGGGAGATATACAAGTTTGGTAATTGACTAGCAGTGATAGTCTCCTTGACTAGCAGAAAGTGAGCAACCTTCGAGAATTGGTTGATGACGACAAAAATAGCATCGTTACCTTTCTGAGACTTGGGAAGGCCAGTGAAAGAGTCCATTTAGATCTTATCTCACTTCCATTCAGGAATCGGAAGCGGTTGTAGAAGTCCAGCCGGTTTCTGATGTTCTGCTTTGACGCGGTGACAAACGTCACATTCTTCAATATATTGAGCAATGTCTTGCTTCATATTAGACCACCAGTACTTCTGACAGATGTCTAGATACATCTTGGTACTTCCCAGATGAATAGAGAGAGGGGTATCATGCGCTTATTTCATCATCTTCTCTGTCATAAGCTCGAGCCGGGGTACGACAATGCGATCTATGAAGTATAAGGTTCCATCTTCACCAAGTGAGAATTCTCTGGATTTCTCTAAGGCAAGATCCTTTTTCATCAAATCCACGTGAGCATCTTTGGCTTTTGCAGCTTTAATTTCTTTCAGCGGAGTTGGTTCCAGGACAAGGTTATTCAGAGAACCTTGTGGAACTAGTTGAAGGTTCAGCTTGCATAGCTCTTCATAAAGGCGGGGTTGAGCTTTGAAGACCATGTGATTGTTGCAATAAGACTTATGGCTCAGGGCATCGGCCATTACATTAGCCTTGCCAGGTGTATAAGATATACCGCAGTTGTAGTCAGCAATAGCTTCCATCCATCGCTGCTGACGGAGGTTCAGATCTGGCTGAGTAAACAAATACTTCAGACTCCGATGATCAGTGAAGATCTCACAACGATTACCGAGAAGGTACTATCGCCATAGCTTCAGTGCATAGATAACCACAGCAAGCTCAAGGTCATGAACTGGGTAGTTCTCTTCATGAGGACGCACTTGACGAGAGGCATAAGCAATCACTCCACGCTCTTGCATTAGGACACATCCTAATCCTTGACGTGAAGCGTTGCAATAGATGACAAAGTCCTTGCGAGAATCAGGGGGAGCAAGCACTAGGGCAGATGTCAGCTTGCCTTTGAGTGCCTCGAAACTTTCCTGACATTTTTCTGTCCAATAAAAATTAATGCCTTTGTGAAGCAGATTGGTCGGTGGCTTGGCAATCTTGGAGAAGTTCTCGACAAAGCAGCGACAATAGCTGGCTAGACCGAGAAAACTTCTGACTTGCTTGATAGTCTTCGGAGGGGTCCAGTCAAGAATAACCCGAACGCGCTCTGGGTTGACGGCAATACCATCCTTGGATATGACATGACCAAGGTAGGTGACTTCAGGAAGCGAGAATTCACACTTGGAATACTTGGCATAAAGTTGATGTTCTCGCAGCTTCTCTAGAACAAGTCGAAGATGTTCAACATGTTCTTCTTTGTTCTTCGAATATACCAAGATATCATCCAGATAGACTACGATGAACTTGTCGAGGCAATCCATAAATATGTAGTTCATCAGACGGGAGAATGTGGCTGGAGCATTGGTCAAGCCAAAAGACATGACGATGTACTCGTAAGAACCATAACGAGTGACGAATGCGGTCTTTGGAATATCCTCTTCACGAACACGGATCTAGTGGTAACCCAAGCTCAAGTCGAGTTTAGAGAATATTGATGAACCAGCAAGTTGATCATACAGATCATTGATCCGAGGAAGCGGATATTTGTTCTGAATTGTAGCTTGGTTGATAGGATGATAGTCTTGTACCAAACGATTCGTTCCATCCTTATTCTTCACAAATAGAGAAGGTGCTCCCCAAGCTGAGGAACTTGGACGAATGAAACCACTGCGAAGAGATTTGTCGATTTCCTCCTTAAGTTCAAGGAGTTCGTGAGGCGGCATCTTGTAGGGTCGTTTGGCAATAGGAACGGTGCCTGGTTTCAAGTCGATGATGAACTCGACAGCCCGAGTAGGAGGTATTCCTGGAAGTTCTTCTGGAAAGATGTCTAGGAAGTCGCGAACAACTGGGATATTTTCAATTCCCTCAAGAGGTGATGTGTTCAACGCATTCAACGCATAAAGTCGGCTTTTTGAACAATCTGAGCATGGTAGCTTACTATCCCATCGGAAGGATGTAGGAGATGAACGACTTTGGTGGCACAAACGATAGAGGCAGTATGTGCTTTCAACCATTCCATTCCCAGAATGAGGTCAATGTTGGAAGACTCCAGAATAATGGGAGAAACATGAAATTCCAACCCTTCAATTTCAACGGGGACGTCGCGACCAATCATGGTAGTTCGACACTGACCCGCAAGGGTGCGTACCACTATCGGAGTGTTCATGGGCTCGCATCGAATGTCGTGTGCATATGCAAAATTTTCTGACAAGAATGAATGCGATGCTCCTGAATCAAATAAAACAGATGCTGGTACTGAATTAACAAGGAGAGTACCCATCACAGTAGCAGGCTGGTCTTGAGATTCATTCAGATCAACATGATTAGCCTGACCACGACCATAAGGTCTGGCATTGTTGTTGTGGGGCTGGTTGTTACGGCCATTTGAAGGCAAAGCCAGCTGGTTCTGATTCTGAGGGCAGTTCCTGGAACGATGGCCTGGAAGGCCACACTTGAAGCATAGACCATCATTTGGATTGTGAGCAGAAGCTTGGGGTGGTACAACCCGAAGGGGCTGCCTCTGCGGTGGAGGAGGCAAACGAGGTGCGGCATAGTCTGTCTTGGTGCAGGTGCAGCTGCATGATACATGTTGTGTGGAATCCATATTCGACGCTTCTGCGCTGACGGGCCCGAAGAAGAGCCAGTGTCACGCCTGCGCCTAAGGGATCCCTGGTGTTCCTGAAGACCAGTCTCAACCTGAATAGCCTTGTTCACCAAGGTGGCGAAGTCGGCAAAGTCATGAGCAAGCAGTGCTAGCTTAATATCAGGGTGAAGTCCATCACGAAACTTTTCTTGCCTATGAGCATCAGTTGCAATGTCTTCTTCAGCATAACGAGACAAGTCTAGAAATTCCCGCTAATAAGCATCTACAGTATTGTTGCCTTGGGTGAGGTTGCGGAAATCTCGCTTCTTCCTGTCCATGATTCCTTGAGGAATGAAGCGGGCACGGAAAGCAGGTTGGAAATCCAGCCAAGTGATGACCGTTCCAACAGGCAGGGTACGCCTGTGGTTGTCCCACCATTGAGCAGCGGGACCCTTCAGAAAGAAAGATGCAAAGGTGACATAGCTAGCAGGGGCCACACTAGCTGACTCCATTTCATATGTGATGTCATGGAGCCAGTCATCAGCATCAAGGGGTTGAGTTGAGCTGCGGTAAATAGTTGGGTTGAGACGCATGAAGTCCTGCAGAGTTCCTGGGGTTGGCTGTTGATTCATGTTCGAACGAGGAAATTGAGCCATCATTCCTTCCATGAATTGACGATTCAGCTCAAACTGTTGCATCATTCCAGCAAAGAATTCGGGCGGTGGTGGATCGTTGGCACCATGGCCACGACCAGCGGGTCTAACCATCCTTCTAACAAGTAACAGGGGGTAGTTCAACATTGAGCATTTGTAAAAACAAGGATCATTCATGATGAAACATGCATAATGAACGAGGTAGATGGATACCACTTCGTTGTCATCCGGACAGTGCGTGTACTATCTAGAATACTATTCTAAGGGAAAACTATGGCGTATCCAGCTTTGGGGTGAATGCGGTCACGGGATCCTAATGTTAGAGTTAGTAAAACCATTTTAAACCGAATAGAAGAGAGATCAGAGTCCCAGAGTATATACGAGGAATAAAAGATCCTAATACCACCCATATGGCGACATGGGCCCGTAAGACACACAGCCATGTTAGTAAAAGTTTTTGTAGTGACTAGAATCGACTTTTGCCAAGGAGTTGGAAAGGGGGCTACCTATAGGCAGTCGGCTCTGATACCAACTTGTGACGCCCTCGATTCAACCGTACACTAATCATACACGCAAATGTGTACGATCAAGATCAAGGACTCACGGGGAGATATCACAACACAACTCTAGAAACAAATTAAAATAATACAAGCTTTATATTACAAGCCAGGGGCCTTGAGGGCTCGAATACATAAGCTTGAATACACAAGAGTCAGCGGAAGCAACAATACCTGAGTACAGACATAAGTTAAACAAGTTTTACCTTAAGAAGGCTAGCACAAAAGCAACATTGATCGAAAAAGGCAAGGCCTCCTGCCTGGGAGCCTCCTAACTACTCCAAGTCGTCAGCTACCGTCACGTAGTAGTAGGCACCCTCGGGGTAGCAGTAGTCATCAGTGGCGTCGTATGGCTCCTGGGATCCATCATCTGGTCGCAACAATCGGGTATGGGGGAAAAAGAAGTAGCAAAGCAACCGTGAGTACTCATCCAAAGTACTCAGAAGACTTACATCAGATCTAAACTAAGTATGCATCTGTATCAAAGGAATGGGTTGTATCTGTGGACTAAACTATAGAATGCCTGAAGGGAAGGGAAAAGCCTAGACTATCGAAGACTAGCATCTTCTGGAAACGACCATCTTGCAGCAACAGGAGGGAGTAGAGTAGCATAAAGTAAAGTAGCAGTAATGTTATCAACCTCGGCCAGATATCCTTTCTTGACTCCCTGCGAGAAAGCAATCCCAGAGCCATACTATCCAAGTGTCAACACATTCCAAATCTCATCACCATCCAGTTCTCATCACAAGTACCCAGTTCTAGTTGTATCGATCGAGATACAACTCCAAGTGTCCGTTACCGTAGGACAGGCTATCGATAGATGTTTTGTTCCCTCCTGGGGTGCACCAACTTACCCACCATGCTCGATTAACTCCGGCCGGACACACTTTCCTGGGTCATGCCTGGCCTCGGCCAAACGATACGCCGCAACCCGACCTAGGCTTAACAGAGAGGCCAGCACGCCGGACTAAACCTATGCCCCCAGGGTTCATGGGCCATCGCCCTAGGAACTCCTGCACCTTGCGTGGGCGGCCGGTGAGCAGACCAAGCTACCTCCTTCAACAAGGCAGGAGCTTACGTAGTCCAACCCGGCGCGTGCCGCTTAGTCGCTGACGTCTATTAAGCTTCACCTGATGTATACGATGCAGAATGCCCATACAATGCCCACTTGATGGTTAGTGCTATCAAGCCAGAGGCCCCTCGGATCAAATATCCAAATCATAGTGGATTAGGAGCACATGGTAACGAGCAGAGACTCACGATCGATGTGACCCCGTCGCCCTGTCTCGAGTACTTGCGGCAAGGGCTAAGAATGCCCGGCCACGCCTCGTAAGTATCTCGCGGGCACCTTCCAGGTCAACCCGACTCCACATCACTCGCTATTAAGCTCGCGCAGGTACCCCTCAGGGCCGACCCGTCTTTAGTAACATGGCTCAGTGCAAAGTCATAGTAACCATAGTAACTGTGTGTCTAACACCAAGGGGAAAACCCGAGGAATCACCCCCGGTGAATTCCAGTTGATGTTATCATCAAGGTGAACGTAAGAGGATCCACCCTGGAGGTTCACGCTTGAGGGGTTGCACGACAGAGCCGTAACGGAAGTGGTTAAGGAGGAAATCACCCTCGATGACCACGACCGGATAGCTACACTACAGAGGTCTCATCATGAGTGATGTAAGAGGTTCCACCCTCGGCACTAGATGGTAACTCTACAGAGTCGTACAACTAAGGGGGGTGATGTGCAGTGTCGGGGCCTGGACGTCGATCACGTTGATCGAGTCATCGAACATAAAGCAGGGCAACTGGGACAAGGTGGGGGTCACTGATGGATCTCTAACGAACCTATACTAAGCAATTTAGGATAAGCATGTAAGGTATGAAAGCAGGTTACAACAACAGGCTATGTGTCAGAGTAGGATCATACAGAAAGCAGTAGCAGTTCTAATGCAAGCATGAGAGGGAAAGAAATAGGCGATATCGGAATGCTCAAGGGGGGGGGGGTTGCTTGCCTGGTTGCTCTGGCAAGGAGGGGTCGTCATCAATGTAGTCGATCACAGCGGCAACATCAGTCTCAGGGTCTACCGGAGAGAAGAGGGGGAAGAAACAGTAAATACAGAGCAAACAATGCATCACAAGGCATAACATGATAATAGGCAGAGCCAGGGTTTCCCTAACGTAGTACTACACGTTGCAGTTGGAGGGGATAAACATCCGAGGATGAATTCCCAACGTTAGTTTGATTCCAAACGGAGGAAAAGAGGGGGAAAGTTCCATGTTCAACATGCTAGGGGCATGTGACAGATGAATGGACCGCGTATTCGGATTGGTTGGATTTTTCTGAGCAACTTTCATGTAGAAAACATTTTCATCCGAGTTACGGTTTAATTTCTATGAATTTCTAAAGATTTTCCTATTTTCTGGATTTATTTTATTTACAGAAAAAGATATATGACATCAGGATGATGTCACAGTGAGATTAGCAGGTCAACAGACGGCTGACCAGATCACACCTGACATGGGGGACCCACCTGTCGTAGACAGTGGGTTAAACAGAGTTCAAACTAATCTAAATTTAGTTAGTAAAACTACTGGGCCCACCTGTCAGTGTCTAATTAACTAAACTAATTAGTTTTTAATTATTAAAACATTTTAGTTAGTGGAATAAGCGGTGGGGCCCGCGTGTCAGTGGCTGGGGCCTGCCTAGTCAGCACAGTTGACCAGGTCAATTGGTCAACAGGGGGCCACGGGCCCCACTGGTAGTGACCCAGGGGGTGGCCCCAGGTGTACCAGCTCAGCGCGGCCGGCGGCTCAACGCCGGCGATGCCAAATGCGGCGGCGCTACTTGGATCTCGCCGGAAAACGCATAGAGGGCTCGGGAAGGACCAGGGCTAGGCTCATTCGAACGAGCTCTTAGCGCCGCATCCAATGGTGGCCGTAGCATCGCCGGACTTGGCCCGAATTGGCGCCGGCGAGCGGTGGAGGCGGCAGCGTGCACGGGTGCTGACGAAAACTAAGCTACGGGGCGCTATCGAGAAAACGGAGAGGCTGGGGGGTATCTACGCGGTGCAGGGAGTGCAACGGGCTTGAGCCCGTGACCAAAAGGTCATCGGAGCCTTGCCGGAGGCGAGCTCCACGGCGATGCGATCGGACGCTCATCGGGGCCGGTGCTATGAGGCACGGGAGGAAGCATGCGCGTGCGTGTTGGGCTCTTAGGGACACCAGGAGTCCGACCATGGCCTCAGGCGGCGGTGACATCAACCACATCGACGGCCACAAGCTCGTCGACGGCGAGCAGAGCACGGACGCAACGGCAGTTAGATACGGCACGCGTAGATGCTAACGGAGGGGAGCAGGAGATGGAGAATCTCACCGAGCGGCGCACGGAGGCCAATGAAGGCTTAGTAGCAGCATGAGTTGACGGCGCTCGTCGGAGACGCGTCGGGGATCCGAGGAAGAAGACGAGGCCGGGGCAGCATTCGCAGGCACGCCGGCGTCCTGCGGCTCGTCTGGTAGGTGTAGTCGAAGGAGGTGGAGCGAGCGGACACGTCGGAGAGGTGCGGAGGTCGCCGTGGCCGCGAGTTCTACGGCGGCGAGGCCATGGCGGCGCTTGGATGTGGTGGGGAACGAGGGGGAGTGCAAGGAGGGGTCCGGTGGGAGAGGGAGAGGCGGAGCGGGCGACAGTGGAGAGCGGGGAGGAGAGGACCGAGGCGGCGGGGATCCTTATCCCCTCGGGGCGGCGCCGGCGAGCTGGTTGGACGGGGACGGCTCGGGCGGGCGCTCGGTCGGCTGTACAGGAGAGAGAGGCGACCGGGACGGGGGAGGGGTTAGGTGGGCCGGATGGGCCGGTCTAGTTGGGCTAAGGCCCAGGGGAATTAGTGGGGGAGGGGCCTTTCTCCTTCCCCTCCTTTTTCTCCTTTTCTTCTCTCTTTTTTGAAAGCTTTTCTGATTTAGCTATTTTAGGCCACATAGGCATTTTGCAAAAATGTTGGTTCACCACCAATATTACCAGGAGAATATTTTACACATGAAGAACATTTTAGTTTTCATGTTTGAGCATTTTGAAATTCACTCAGAATTTGAATTTGAATTCAACTAGAATTTGAAAGAACATGAGACAATAATGATCAGGCACATGTTTAGCAAAAATATTAACTTAACCCCAGGGGTTACAGTAGCAACATTACACCAGGGTGTGACACCTTTTATATTATTTTTGGGACTAACCTATTAGCCGAAAGCCCTGTGCAAATTGCTGTTTTTTTCCTATTTCAATGTTTCGCAGAAAAGGAATATCAAACGGAATCCAAATGGAATGAAACCTTCGCGAGGATCTTTTTTGGAACAAACGTGATCTAGGAGACTTGGAGTGGACATCAAGGAAGCAGCGAGGCGGCCACGAGGTAGGAGGGCGCGCCTAGGGGGGCAGGCTTGCCCCCCACCCTCGTGGGCCCCTCGCAGCTCCACCGACCTATTTCTTTTGCCTATATTACTCTTATGCCCTGAAATCTTCGGGGATAGCCACGAAACACCTTTTCCACCGCCACAATCTTCTGTACCCGTGAGATCCCATCTTGGGGCCTTTTCCGGCAATCTTCCGGGGGGGATTCGATCACGGAGGGCTTCTACATCAACACCATAGCCTCTCTGATGATGTGTGAGTAGTTTACCATAGACCTTCGGGTCCATAGTTATTAGCCAGATGGCTTCTCCTCTCTCTTTGGATCTCAATACAAAGTTCTCCTCGATCTTCTTGGAGGTCTATTCGATGTAACTCTTTTTGTGGTGTGTTTGCCGAGATTCAATGAATTGTGGGCTTTATAAACTTGATTATCTATGAATATTATTTGATTCTTCTCTAAATTCTTATATGCATGATTTGATATCTTTGCAAGTCTCTTCGAATTATCAGTTTGGTTTGGCCTACTAGATCGATCTTTCTTGCAATGGAAGAAGTGCTTAGCTTTGGGTTCAATCTTGCGGTGTCCTTTCCCAGTGACAGCAGGGGCAGCAAGGCACGTATTGTATTGTTGCCATCGAGGATAAAAATAAGGGGTTTATATCATATTGCTTGAGTTTATCCCTCTACATCACGTCATCTTGCCTAAAGCGTTACTCCATTCTTATGAACTTAATACTCTAAATGCATGCTGGATAGCGGTCGATGTGTGGAGTAATAGTAGTAGATGTAGAATCGTTTCGGTCTACTTGTCATGGACGTGATGCCTATATTCATGATCATTGCCTTAGATATCATCATAACTATGCGCTTTTCTATCAATTGCTCGGCAGTAATTTGTTCACCCCCGTAATACATGCTATCTTGAGAGAAGCCACTAGTGAAACCTATGGCCCCCGGGTCTACTTTATATCATATAAGTTTCCAATCTACAATTTAGTTTACTATCTATTTTGCAATCTTTATTTTCCAATCTATATCATAAAAATATAAAAATATTTATCTTGTTATCTCTATTATATCACACTCTCATAAGTGACCATGAAGGGATTGACAACCCCTTTATCGCGTTGGTTGCGAGGTTCTTGTTTGTTTGTGCAGGTACTAGGGGATTTGCGTGTAGTCTCCTACTGGATTGATACCTTGGTTCTCAAAAACTGAGGGAAATACTTACGCTACTTTGCTGCATCACCCTTTCCTCTTCAAGAGAAAACCAACGCATGCTCAAGAGGTAGCAGGGGAATATTTGGGAATTTGTAGGACTCGGAGGGAGGTCGCACTAGTGCAGAACCGAGCTTTAGTCCCGGTTCGTAAAGGCCGTTAGTGCCGGTTCCATAGCCGGCACTAAAGGGAGGGCACTAAAGTCCCCCCCTTTAGTACCGGTTCGGCACGAACCGGCGCTAAAGTGCCACCACGTGGCACGAGCCAGGCCACGGGTGCGGGAGATCATTAGTACCGGTTGGTAACACCAACCGGTACTAAATGTTTGTGGGTTTTGGTTTTATTTTTTATTTTTCCTTTAAATTTCTGTTATCAATTTAATTTAGGATTGTTTTACATTATAATGAGTTGTTAAATCATTAGGTGAAAGTACCGCAGATTAGTTTCGATTGGATGCATATGTGGATTAGCTAGCTGAGTGATCAAGTATATGCCATATATCCATATATATTACTTGATCACCTAAGTGATCAAGTAATATGGATATGGCATATATATATATACTTGATCACTTAGCTAGGATCCATCCAGTTCAAACTAATTTGCGGTTTCTTTCATAAATGATATATATAATAACTCATCATCATCATGATCATCACCATCATCACATATTAATATATAAACTCTTGCATCATATCATCACCAACAACAAAATATACTAGCTAGCTAAAAATCATCATAGTCGTCGTTACCACTATTTAATCATCATAGTCATTACCGCTATCTAATCACCACCAACACTAGCTTAAAGAAGAAACATTCACTTGTAACAGAAGCAAAGATATCATCGAGTTCAACATGGTCATGATATTATAAGCGTTCACAAGCAAATCACTCTTTGAGATTAATTAAGTTCAGGACGAGAATACGGACATGAGAGGACAAGTACTAAGAGCATGAACTAGCTAAATCACTCCTGCTGCTTCCTCAGATTCATGTATAGCTCTCCTGATTCATCATACTGGAGCATGCAGATGAATCTGTCTCCTAATCGTGGGATGCGCTTCTCCTTGCTGCCCCCTAGTACTTCTCTGGGATCATTAACAATTTTGCTCCAATCTTTCACTATTAAGCTTTCATCACTTTCAGAAATTCTGAATGCACTCATGTGCAATGTAGGATATCTTGGTCGTAAGCTAACTATTGACATGCAACCTTTTGTCTCGATCCACTAAGGTACAACTGTCATCGGGAGTCCCTGTTAAAGAACATCGTATAATAATTAACTAGTAAATTGTACATGCTCTGCATGTCATTTGAATATGTATGCAAATTTCAATTCATGGATACACGCTTGCTCCCTTCAAACATGGTACCTTCGCATGTAAAGCTTCATCGAGTTCATTATTGTAGCCATTCTTAGTATCAGTATCTCGTACTAAGCTTACTTTGAAACTTCTTGAAAACTTCCAACTTCTCCCTGACGCAATTAGTGTGCGCGTTGCGGACACTCTGCCAGTGTATGTACCTTGACCAGTTACATGCATGAATGGATAACCTTAGGCAAGTGAAATTTTTCCGACATTGGTATATAGTGATGGTTCTAGAAATCAGTGGTACGTTCACTGATACTGTAGTTCATACTGTAGCTGCGAATCCCACAATTTTCAGCCATCTGATTGACTCTATCAATGGCTCACATTGCTTTTTGGTTTTGAGATCCAAACATTTAAAACTCATACACTATAGAGTACTATAGATATACTTAGCAATGAAAGTTTAGCTTCAGAAATAATGTATGCAAAAGATGCACTAAGGACAAATAGTAAAAATCTTACCATCTTTCCATTATAGATGTGACCGTAGTTCAATACGATCACTATTGGTCGCATGTTTTGAGTACTAACATTTCTAAGTGCAGGAAGAAAATTTGTCTTGACAGTATGAGGATCCTCAAGCCATGAAACATAATGACTTATCTCCTCGCAGTTTAGTTCAGCCCTGGGACAGTAGTAGGTCCTGTCTACCAAGCGTCGGACATGTTTGCTTGAACCGAAATAAGCTGACAATAGAAATTAGTTGTCAACTATTTTTGAATAAACAATATCAAAGACATAAACATGGTTGAGAAAAACTCACATAATGGTAGAACTGGAGGCGTCTGCACATCGACCCAGATGTCTCTATTACCTTCAATATCATCTTTCGGACGAATATCAAAGGTGATAACCATATCAGGCTCAATTGCATAAGCCTTGCATAATGCTTGCCAAGTTTTGCATTCAAAATGGGTGTATGTGTCTACATTGTATAATTTGACGTTGAAAGTATACCCATGCTCGGTCTTTAAGTAAACCCTCTTTACCTCCATATCATTCATCGCACTGAAACCTATCTTATCCAAGACAAAAATTCAAGCATGGCAGGGGATGCGCTAGTAGAATAGTGAAAATTTAAAATTATAAGCTCAAGCAAATGAAGCATAAGTCATGCTTTATTACGAAAAAATACTTGCCGTTGTGACTTACTGTATCCACTTCGAATGTCTCATCCAGCTTGATGCTGAAGCGCCTATTATCAACAAGGAAATTTCTGTCGCACAGGCCGCGTTGTCTTCACAGTGTTCGCACATAATGAAATCTTTTTGATCGCCAGACGACATTTCCTATGTTCATATAGGTGAAACATTAAACACTTACTATCTAACATTAATTAATATCTAGCTAATTCTAATATTCATCTAACATTTGACATTAATATCTAACATATATTTCTATCTAATTCATCTAACATTTGACATTAATCTAACATTTATATAAACTAAATATATATATATATATATATAATTAAAAAAAGAAAAAAGCATTAACAAATAACAGAAAAAATCATTAACATTAACATCTAGCTAGTTAAGTTCTATATATAGGTGAAACATTACTAGTTCTATTATTTCAACTAATTCAACTAGTTCTATTAATTCAACAAGTTCTATTAATTCAACTAATTAATTCAACTAGGCATTTACTTAAAATAAACAAGTTATATTAATTCAACTAGTACAAATCTCATATACCTAATTAATATCTGTAGCTAATTCATCTAACAATTGACATTAATATTTAACTTTTCTATCTAATTCATATCTAACATTTCACATTAATCTAACATTCTTATCTAGGTAATCTATATCTATCTATCTATACCTATACTAATTACAGACTCCCAATAAATTACCATGTTTATTAGAATTTACAAGCCGTTCATTTGGTGGGGCCGAATTATTACGGTGTAGATCTACAGATAAAATTCTGGGCATTTTCCCCCTCGGTTGTAATAAAAACTGAAAAGAAAATAAGTCCCATGTCAATCTATCACGTTTTTTTGAGGGAGTGTCAATCTATCACGTTTGTACCTTGCAAAGGGAAAAACTCTATCTCGCTTAAAAACAGAAGAAGAAAATAAAAACTACCGTGTCAGTTTAAGAAACCACGTTCTCCTGATTTTCTGGATCTATACACAGCGACATCCCAGAAAGCCCGCGGCGGCGCCACCCGGTGGCTGTTGCCGTTCAAGCAGGAGCAGCCCCATCGCCGCATCATAGGATGAGTGGATATTCCCATCGCAGACGACAAACTCAGATGCGGAGGAGTTCCCATCGCAGATGACGAGCTCAGATTTATGTCAATATAAAAAACATCATGCATGAATGGATGCATGCAGGTATGTGTATAGTCTGTAGTGGTGTTTGTTGGATGCGGGCGTCCCTACTTTGTACATGTACATCTCCCAGTAGTACTAAAGCCTGTAATCAATCCAATGATTCAGTGTGCGTGCGTTGTGTGTTGTCTCTAGCCAGAATTGGTCAATCTGATGGTTAGCTAGCTAGCTATCGTGTGTGTGTGTGTGTGTGTGTGTGTGTGTTTTGTGGTTGGGAGCTATTGTGTATTGATGCATTGCTGACCAATTAATACAGATGGAGTTTGCTTTCTACATGATTATATCAAAGAGGAACTGCCAGCTTGCTTCATTGTCGTCATTGTCGCCCCACTCGAGAAAGTACTTACATAGGCAAGGCAATGAATCGCGATCAGGAAACTAGGATCCTCTGGTGGGTAATTGGTTGCTGCAAACAATATCTTTTGACTAATAATGTATATATATGCATGGTATACAATCTACGTCCACATGGTAAATTCTCTTGGAAACTTGGTATTTGATCAAGAATTCTCATGTACTTTCATTTATGGTTACCTTATACAGTGGAGTCCGCAGCATGATATTGACCTCACATGCTTTGACCTTGACATACATAGAGAGAAATTTGTATCGAAGAGTGTCCTAATACGCTGGTTTGGCTGCTTTGACCTATAGAGCAATGAGAAACTATACTGCAGTTGAAAATGTTGTCCACATAGACTAGATCATAGGATGACAAATAAGACTAGTGTCAACAATGGCAATAACAGTTTATGCGTGATTTCTCATGCTTACGTTGTTTGGCTAAGAGTTTTTTCCACTTCTGAATGTTGGGTACTTACAGAGAAATCTTATTGCAGACCAGATTTGGGATTATGTGCGGATTCCTTGCTGTTATTTGTTTAAATTTAAAAGCACCAAGGTGATTATCCTAACTGTTATAGTTACACTGGCAGAATTATCCTAGCAGTGGAGCCATTTATTATCTGGTGATTAGACATTATATTTAAGGTAGTTAATTTTATCTGTACAGTTTACCATGCCAGGTTGTTTTAGTTTCTATGTCAAGATGGAACTTTTTAAGATGAGATATTATGGCCTGTCTCGGTGTGAATACTAGAAGAAAGAGCCTCTAGGTTTTCATTCAGAATGCAGAAATTAAAGTATGTTGATCCTTTGATAACAGAATTATGAATATATGAGGTAATCAAATGTTACAAATATTTGTGGTACAACCTGTTCTCTTTTCTGATATAGTTGCTCTGTGACTAAGTGCGACTATTTCGAATCGTGCCACTCATTTATCAAAAAATTGCAGGTAAACTAACATCTCCTCTTTAATTACGTGTATTACAAGCCTGTTCTATAAAAAGTTTGCAATTTGTCCTTAAGAACTTTTATCGGACTAGCTGAAACATTCATTTCTTTCTGAATAAGATTTCTACCAATGGATTTATATAAATTTGAGATCAGACATGTTTGAATCAATATGTCGTATGTTACAATTAGAAAGCTAATAGTTGTGTTGCAATTAAGCGTGCATCATTGCATTTTTGCGTGGTTTCATACTACAATGTTCTATGTCCACATTCAGGTCCAATCAAATATATTTTCTCACGATCAAGGATATGAATTCAGAATCTTCCCACTTTCTGAGGTAATGTATCTTTCAAGGGGAAAGGTCTAAATGTTTGACAGAACCTATTGAATTACAAAGTTATCAAAGCTAGGGGTTCTAATCAGAATGAGCAACAAGAGGAAGTAGCAAGTATGTCAATCCGCCTACTCTATATTGCATTTGTTTTTTTTTAGATTGCACAAATCCATGCATTTTGTATATTTTTTTTATTAGTTTCAGCTTGCAAACATGTTCTCTTACTTGCTTATAATTGTCGACGAAACAGAGCTACCCTGTGGAATAGTTTTAAAAATAAAGATGCCCACCTATCTACCAGTCTGTCACATTATTTACTACTATTGTCGTGTCATTACATTGATTGGTACAAAAATAGGGCTTTCCTGAAAAATTCTACTTACATCTACATTGCTCCATTCTTGGGCATGATGAAGAAGGGGAAATAAGAGCTGTCTTTTTGTTACGAAGGATTGGAGCTGCTAAAGATGCTTCCAATATGGGATCAAAGACATTCTCATGTTGTCCTTCCATATATCTAAGCTCATTTTTAAGTTCAAATCAGGAAATAAAAGAATAATCAAATTCAAAACATATAACTCTATCTTAGGCCGTCTTTGCATTCTAATATTCAACAAGTGTATACATTATCTTAAATTCACTTACAACCAATATTTGTGCAAAATAATGTATCAAAAAAGTGTATATGCATGGCTATATAATATCATGAACTTGATAGGTAAATGACTGAAAAATGACTAGCCTGTGCAGATGCACGGGTTGACGACTAGTTCATCTAATTAACAATTTGACATGCATTAATCTAAAAAACAAATAACAGAAAATAAGTAAAAAAATGTGTGTGTGTATGTGTGTGTGTGTACGTATGAGCGGGGGCGGCGGCGTACGGGCGGCGGAGCGACGGGGGTGGCGGCGTACGGGCAACGGCGCGACGGGGGCGATGACGGGGACGGCTAAACGGGGGCGGGGACGGCCGGGGCGCCGCGCGCGACAACGGGGACGGGGACGGCCGGGCGCGCGCGACGACGGGGGTGGGGACGGCCGGGGCGCGCGCGATGCCGGGGACGGCCGGGGCACGACGACGGCGACGGGGACGGGGCGCGACGACGGCGACGGGGACGGGGCGGCGACGAAGATGAACAGAGGAACTAACTGAATTTTTTTAGTAAGTGTTGTATATATAGGAGAGGCCTTTAGTACCGGTTGGAGCCACCAACCGGTACTAAAGGCCAACTTTGGCCAGGCCAAGAGGCGGGAAGAGCAGGCCATTAGTACCGGTTGGTGGCTCCAACCGGTACTAAAGGGGTACTAAAGGTGGTGCGCTGCCACCATAAAGTTTAGTCCCACCTCGCCGGGCGAAGGGCAGCCACACTCGTTTATAAACCCAGCCGCAGCTGCCCTTTCGTACTCCTCTATAAAGCAGGCTTTTGGGCCTAACTACGGCGCGCTGCCCTATGAGTCTGCTGGGCCTTGTGGGCCTGAAATTGCACGCATGTGGTCTAGCAGGCCCACAGGGCAGCGCCCCAAATTTTTTTATATAATTTTTTTCTTTTCTGCTTTATTTTTTTGTATTTATTTCTGAGTAGTTTTTTTCTTTTCTGCTATATTTATTTTCTTCTATTTATTTCTGAGTAGTTTTTTATATAGTTTTTTCTTTTCTGCTATAGTTTTTTTCTTTTCTGCTATTTTTTCTTTTCTGCTATTTTTCTTTTCTTCTATTCATTTATTTTTATATACCATGCCAAGTTGATGGTTGAAACTTGATGGTTCAAAGTCTGGAGTTATAATAAGTTTAAAAAAATGAAGTGCCGGTGTAACAGATAAGTTATCGTCTAAAACCGGCCCTGATACTTTGAAAGAGATTGTCCAGTTTGTACACAAAGTGCATCCAATTTTTGTCGTAAGAGGAGAAGTCCGGAGTTGTAATAAGTTATTAAAAATAAAAAAGAGGTGCAATGCTCGTTAATTAGTGTCAAGCCTTTTGGAATAGTGTAAACGGCACTGCACATAGCTCCATGCAGTCTATCATATTTCTCAAGGCTTGAAGCTAAGCAACGTGAGCATTGAGCCTCTTCTTCATCGTCTCTGCACTCAGGGCTTATAAACCGCTCCTAGTGTCTCTCTCTTCGCGAGGTGGGACTAAAAAATAGCTTACTAAGAAACTGTAGTACTGGTTCATGCCATGAACCGGTACTAAAGGTGCTCGTGGGGCCCCAGCCTAACCTGACACAACCTCATTAGTACCAGTTCGTGGCACGAACCGGTGCTAAAGGTTCGCCATGAACTGGTACTAAAGAGCTCCTCCCAACTAGCAGTTGGAACCGGAACTAATGGACACATTAGTGCCGGCTCAAATTCAAACCGGGACTAATGTATCTCATTTTGTAGTGCTTTTCAATTTCAGGGTCATTTAGCTCAAAACAAATCATTAAATGCATGAAAAATAGCAAATGAAGGCAGAAATGGTTGAAAGTTGATGGCGTCGCTTTGAATGGTGCATACTGAATGCACAAAAAGTCTGGAGTTGTAATAAGTTTTAAAAAATGAAATGTCTTTGTAATAGATGAGTTTAATTTCGTCAGAAACCCAAATACTTCGAAAGAGATTGTCCAGTTTGTAAACAAAGTGCATCCAGTTTTTGCCGTAACCCTCTCTACTTTTTTGCACATGCTATGTCAATGAAATGATGATACCATGCCAAGTTTCAACTTTTTTAGAGTTCATTTGTAGTGATTTTCAATTTCAAGGTCATTTAGCTCTCAAAACAAATCATTAAATGCATGAAAAATAGCAAATGAAGGCAGAAATGGTTGAAAGTTGATGGCGTCGCTTTGAATGGTGCATACTGAATGCAAAAAATATAAGAGCATTTAGATCATGATCTTATATTTCTTTACAGTCTGAATTGTCAATATGATCTTATACATCAAAAATACTTTGATCATCGATGATCTTTTTGTGTACAATCTAAATTGTCAATATGAGTCCTCAACGATTTGTAAACCGGTGAAGACTCATATTGCGGCCACAAATTCTACACATAGAGTTCAATGAAGAGCAAGTGCTTATGATAGTTTGAGAAGTAACATATTTAAGGTGTTAAAAGCCTTGTTAGGGGAGCGAGGTGGGACTAAAAACAGCTTGCCATGACCTCATTAGTATCGGTTCGTGGTACGAACTGGCACTAAATGGTGATGGTGGGGCCATAGCCTGACTGTAGGCTGCCACAGCCTCTTTAGTACCGGTTCGTGGCATGAACCGGTACTAAAGGTTCAGCATGAACCGGTACTATTGATCGCCGCCACGAACCGGTGCTATTGATCACATTAGTGCCGGTTCTGTTACAAACCGGCACTAATGTGCTTCACATTTGACCCCTTTTCTACTAGTGTCGTTGGACTCCCGAGGGGTCCACAAGCCAGGGGCGCCCCTCCTGGTGCGCACCCTGCACTCTTGCCGCCTCGGTACTCTTGTAACTTGGTTCTCAAGTCCTACGTGTGTCATCTGGTCCAAGAAAAAACATCGTAAAGTTTTATTCTGTTTGGACTCCGTTTGAAATTCCTTTTTCGCGAAACTCAAAAACAAGGAAAAACAAAAATTGGCACTGGGCTCTGAGTTAATAAGTTAGTTCCAAAAATGATATAAAATGGCAAATTAATGCATATAAAACATCCAAAATAGATAATATAATATCATGGGACAATCAAAAATTATAGATACATTGGAGATGTATCAAGCATCCCCAAGCTTAATTCATGCTCGTCCTCGAGTGGGTAAATGATAAAAACGGAATTTTTGATGTGGAATGCTACCTAATATATGTATCCATGCAATTTTCTTTATTATGGCATGAATATTCAGATCCATAAGATTCAAAAAAAGTTTAATATTTACATAAAAACAATAATACTTCAAGCATACTAATAAAGCAATCATGTCTTCTCAAAATAACATGGCCAAAGAAAGTTATCCCTACAAAATCATATATTATGGATATGCTCCATCTTCATCACACAAAGTATTAAATCATGCACAGCCCCGATGATAAGTCAAGAAATTGTTTCATACTTTTGATGTTCTCAAACTTTTTCAACTTTCACGCAATACATGAGCGTGAGCCATGGATATAGCACTATAGGTGGAATAGAATATGGTGGTTGTGGAGAAGACAAAAAGAAGGAGATAGTCTCACATCAACTAGGCGTATCAACGGGCTATGGAGATTCCCATCAATAGATATCAATGTGAGTGAGTAGGGATTACCATGTAACAGATACACTAGATCTATAAGTGTATGAAAGCTCAAAAAGGAACTAAGTGGGTGTGCATCCAACTTGCTTGCTCACGAAGACCTATGAAAATTTGAGGAACCCATCATTGGAATATACAAGCCAAGTTCTATAATGAAAAATTCCCACTAGTATATGAAAGTGACAACATAGGAGACTCTCTATCATGAAGATCATGGTGCTACTTTGAAGCACAAGTGTGGAAAAAGGTAGTAACATTGCCCCTTCTCTCTTTTCTCATTTTTTGGTGGGCTTCTTTGGCCACTTTTTCTGTTGGCTTCTTCGGCCTCTTTTATTTTTTGTAAAGTCCGGAGACTCATCCCAACTTATGAGGGAATCATAGCTTCCATGTAACATCCCAAATTTTTAATTTGGAATGTTATACACTAGATCATCATTGCATATCATATTTTATTGCATTTTGGCTGATCCTAGAAATTCTACACAACTCAAGGACCCTCGGAGAGAGTTGAGGATTTCGTTATTTTCATATTTGAGTTTTCTCAAATTTTGAAAATAGGATCATTTGATTTTATTTATTTTGTCTTCAATTATTTCTATTACAAAAATATGAGAGAGGGAATAAAATGACTTTCCCAAAATAAAGAAATATTGAGGATTTAATAAAAAATCAAATAAGATTTTATTTTGGTTTTATTTGCTATTTTCTTTGAATTTAGGAAATTGCATTTAGGCCCCAAATAAATGTTCATCCTGTGCGGCTTGATTTTAGAAGCCGAGGAAAATTTATTTCGGGATTTTTGGAGCCTGTTTAGTATTCCTTTTGTTTTTTTCTGAGCGTAACTATTTAAAAAAACGCGAACCGACCTATCGGGTCGTGTCCGACCCAGACACTTGGCCCAGCCGGCCTTATAAGCCAGGGGGAGGCCCAGCCAAGACCCCAAACCCTAGCCGCCCCGCCCCACCGCCTCTGCCGCCGCCGCCGCCCGCGCCGCCGCCTCGCCGGAGGTTGACCTCGCCGCCGCTGGTTTTTCTTGAAAAACCGTTCGGTTTTCCGTCGGTTTTTCTTTTGGTTTTTTAGTCTCTTTTTTTAATAGATCTGCTTTTCTGGTTTATTTATTTAGCGAGCATTCGCTCGGTCATTCGTTTTAACGAATGCGTTCATCGTTTAGATCCAGATAACGAACGTTCATTCGTTAATCTGTTCGTCATTTTTCTTTTTCTCGGATTAAATCCGCGATTATGTGATCATGATTCCTGATCCGATTTTCGTTCTAGTATAACTTTTCGCTCGTTTATCGGAATCATACAATTCAAGCGCTTGGAGTTTTGTCTCGAAACGCTCTTTCCGTTTAACCAACTCAAACAAGTTTTTGCCACTGTAAAAATTGCCCTAGATCTAGAATAGTAAACGAAGCCTGTTTCTTTTGCCGTTTGTCTTTCGTTGCTTTGTTCAATTTGATTCTTTTTGCCAACCGGAGTTCTTAAGTTGAACTTTCTGGTTAGATCTCTTATTCGAGTTTTACCTGTGCATTAGTTGAGTACTTATTGTATGCTTGTTTGTTTGTGATAGAGTACCCGGAGTGCGCCGCTTGCTACTTCGAATCGCTAGGTTTCCCGGATCATCAGCAAGGCAAGTGACACTTTGATCATACCTCCTACTACCCAGTTTTATTGCATTAGATCAATCCTCACACATTGCATGATTAGGATCTAATTAAATTGTGGGTTTGGGAAGTAGATGAGGTAGCACCTATTACATGTTTATTATGAAACATTTGGGAGTTACTTCTACGTTTGCTTATTATGCCATGCCATGCTAGTTGACGTGGATTGGGTGAGTGTATCCATGACAGATGTGAGATTGTTAAATTAATGGTTTATCTAAGGTGGCAACTTAAATACACATCTGGGTGGATTGAGGCACCTGAGTATTCCAGCGATTGCCTGTTTTTCTTATGGACCGCCACCCAGGCTCAAAGGGATCATGAGATTATTCATGCTACAAACTTCCGTGTGCAACCAGAAGCTACTATGGGCTCTAGCATAGTTGACTAAGTTGTGCGAACTCTTACAGTGGTAGACTAGCAAATGTAGGGGAATGTAGGTGTAACGGTCTACCCGATCGTAAGGTGCTAGCGCTTCTGAAAGACTATGTCTCGGTCATCCGTTTCTCAAACACCATGTAGTGCGAGAATCCCAACGGAGAAGATCGAGTCTTGTGGGGAAAAGTGTGCAAACCTCTGCAGAGTGTATAAACTAATCATGGTTAGCTGTGTCCCCGGTTATGGATATCTTGAGTATCTAGTACCTGGATTATCATGTGAATCTCATCATGTTACTCTAATTAATTTTGTTGGGTTTTGTTTAATGATGATGCTTAATTGGGATTGAGATGCTGTCAACCATTCTCAATGTTTAACAACTACCATGATAGTTAAATAAAATTTATTCCTTTGTAGTAGGGAAAAATTGGCTTTACGCAAAACTATAACCATAGAGCTTTCCACCAGCCAAATATGCATATAGTATTGCCTATATCTTTCATTGTTCTCTATGTGTTATATTGCCAGCATATTCCATGTGCTGACCCATTTCGGGCTGCAATGTTCATGTTGCAGACTTTTCAGACGACGATTAAGGTGTCTTTAGGTCGTGGTTCCATACTCAATGATGCCGTTGGAGTTGATGGACTCACTTATCTTCCAAGCCTTCCGTTGTTATCGTTATTAGATGGCCTTAAGCCATATTTTTTGTAATAAGTTCTCTTTGGAGACACTCGATGTAATAAGTGTGTGATTTCTACTCTATTATAAATCCTTCAAGTACTGTGTGGTGTCAGCATTACTGATCCAGGGATGACACCTGAGCACAAAGATTGGACCATTTGAGGTCTGGTCGCTACAAGATGGTATCAGAGCACACGCTGACTGTAGGACACGACCACTAAGCTAAAGACCTAGATCACTACTCACTCTCTTCTCATTCTGACCTCTCATCTTTTCTAATCTTTTAGGATGGCGGATGCAAGGAACAAGTTCACGCAACCGGATGAAGATACACCCTTTGGATGTCATTTGAAGGAAGTCACTAGATACCTGAACATAGGAGTACCAAGCTTCACCGGAACCTACAATGCCACTTTACCTGAAGAGGAGCGCTGGATGATTCAAGTTCAAGTTCCAGGAAGGACGTTCATGCCAGTCACTGAGCCCATAGAGTTTTCCTTTGATGCACCAACATGGAGCCTAGGAAATAGCATGGAAGCTCACATCGCCATGGGACACATTGGAGAAGTTTACCGCAATGATCTCAAGGATACTATCTACCAGATTTGTGGGCGCCGAGATGAGCACTAGGACATGATCAGCATCAGGAAGGATAGGTCAATTGCAGCTTTTATCCAGGAGTTAAACCAGCACATTCGACGTCAGGAGAACCAGATGTGCGCCGACATGATAGATCTGATCAAGGCAAGGACTAGAATCAAGGAATTGGAGGAAGAACTCAAAGCCACACGTGAAGATTATGAAGAGGAAATCGAAGTACTAGTGGACAAGAATGCCGACTTAACAATGAAGATTGGAATATTTATGGGAGGCTCTACCCTACTAGAAGAAGACAAAGAACCCAAGGAGATTCGCCTAGAAGACTACATCATCATCGACGACACCGACTCGAATCCAGATGATAGCGATGATGACTATGTTGATGAAGCTGGAGCAGATATCATGGAGTCTACAACCGAAGAATATTTCTAGTAGACCACCCCATCAGTAGTAGTAGTCCACCATGTAAATATAGTAGTCCGAGCACTTTTGCGATAGTTAGATCGAATCTATGCCCTTTGTGTGATTGATTGAATGAAGTGAATTGTTTGCTTTTGCCTCATGTGCATATGGGTAGTGTTTTCTCTCTAGACGCCTCTCTATTCTTAAATCTCATCTTTTCTAAACCCTCAGATGCCTCCGAGACGTGTCCCCAGATTTACCTTCCCACCAGAGCTCACTCAGTTGATCCAGCAGCAGAACACATTGATGCAGTTGCTAGTCCAAAATTAGAATCAGGGGAACAACAACAACAACAACCCACCACCACCACCACCTGTTGATCACTTAGCCCGTTTTCTTAGGCTAAATCCGCCGGTGTTTTCCAGTAGCACCGAGCCGATAGTAGAAGATGATTGGCTCCGCAAGACAGCAAGGGAGTTGACCACGGCAGGATGCACAGATGCGGAAAAGGTGAAGTTTGCCGCACATCAACTTGAAGGACCCGCAGCATCATGGTGGGAGAATTTCACAGCCACTTTTCCTATCGACACTGTCACATGGGATCAGTTCCAGCAGGCTTTCCGTACTGCCCATGTTTCAGCAGGAGCTATGGCCATGAAGAAGCGAGAGTTTCGCAACTTGCGCCAAGGAGGACGGACAGTTGGCCAGTATGTTGAGGACTTTAGTAAGTTAGCACGTTATGCCCCAGATGACGTTGCTACGGATGCAGCTAAGCAGGAGAAGTTTCTGGAAGGACTGAATGATGAGTTGAGCATGCAGTTGATGGTAGCAACCTTCAGCAACTACTAGGAGTTGGTAGATCGTGCTCTTATGATTGAAGGAAAGCAGCAGCAGATTGAGAACCGCAAAAGGAAGTATGGACAAGGGAAGTACAATTCAGGAGCTCAGCAGAAGCCACGTTTTACCCCTAGACCGGGAGGACATTTTCAGCATACCCATGGAGGAGGTAGCTCGCACAATCACAACGGCACCAAGAATGGTAATGGGAATGGAGGAAGCAATGGCCAAAACCGCACCAACCCATCAACCCTAGCCAAGAGAGACCTGAGCCAAGTCACTTGTTTCAAGTGCCAGAAGACGGGACATTATGCAAATGAATGTCCTGAATCTCAGAATGGAAATGGCAATGGAAGCTCTGGGAAGAAGCCGAACCCTTTCAACAGGGGACGGGTGAACCACGTTAACATGGAGGAGGTTGAAGAACATCCGGATGCAGTAATCGGTAAGTTTTTGGTTAAGTCATTTACTGCACTCGTTCTTTTTGATACTGGTGCATCGCATTCATACATATCAAGGGGATTCATGGATAAGTATAACCTGCCCACCAAAGTTCTTAGAACCCCTATGTTAGTAAGCTCACCAGGAGCGGAGCATATGGCTAGTAAGGGATGTTTTCAAGTGCCATTGAATATAGGTAGGTGTAACACCCCGGATGTAACTTTCCCAATTTGTACTCCAACTCTTGCCGTTTCCGGTGTTAAGTTAATTTATTTCCTCGGGTTCGGGTTTTGTCTCCGTGTGTTATTGTCGTTGTCATGCATCTCATATCATGTCATCATGTGCACTGCATCTGCATACGTGTTCGTCTCATGCATTAGAGCATTTTCCCCGTTGTCCGTTTTGCATTCCGGCGCTTCGTTCTCCTCCGGTGGTCATTTCTAGCTTTCTTTCGTGTGTGGGGATTAAACATTTCCGGATTGGACCGAGACTTGCCAAGCGGCCTTGGTTTAGTACCGGTATACCGCCTGTCAAGTTTCATATCATTTGGACTTCGTTTGATACTCCAACGGTTAACCGAGGGACCGAAAAGGCCTCGTGTGTGTTTCAGCCCAACACCCCTCCAATTTGGTCCAAAACCCACCTAAGTCTTCTCCATCGTCTAGATCGTTCGATCACGATCGCGTGGCCGAAAACCGCACCTCATTTGGACTCTCCTAGCTCCCTCTATGCTTATTTAAAGACCCCCCCCCCCCGAAATTCGGATCTCCGTCTCCCCCGTAACCCTAAAAACCTGCTCACGCCGCCGCCGGACATGTCCGCCTCCTAGCGGACACATCGCCGCCGCCAATCAACCGCCGCCACCTGTCGCGCCCCCGCCCACTTCCCCGCCTACCGCGCCGGCCCGCGAGGGCCCGAGGCCGGCCCTCCCCGCCGACCGCTTGGGCCAGAGCCCCGCACCGCCGCCCGCCTCGTCTTCCTGAGCTCCGGCGCCCTCCGCCCGGCGTCCTCCACCCCCGCGGCCCGGAGTCGCCCGCCGCCTCCCGCCGCCTCCGCCCGGCACCGCCGCCTCCGGTCGCCTCCGCAGCGCCGCCCGCCGCAGCCGCCGCCGTCGACTCCGCCCCGGCCAGATCCGGCCGCCGCCCCACCGGATCCGGCCACTACCTCCTCTCTCCGGCCATCTACAGTGCAGATCCGACGAGCTCCTCGATTTCCGTGCCGGGTCAAACCCTAATCCGGAGGTTGAATTTTTCCAAAGTCCCGAAATTGCAGATCCAAGTGCCCCTGTTCGTAGCTCCGTAACTTTGCATCCGTAGCTCCGATTCATGCATATAGCATATCAAAATGTTCATATCAGAGAGTACATCATTTCATTCCATTGCATCATTTACATTTGAGTTCATCTTGATGCCCGAAATGCTGTTAGAATAGGGCTACTTGAGTTAATTGTCAGATCTGCTATTCCGTTTAGGTTTTTGTCATTTTTGCCATGATTAATGTGTGCATGATATGCCGTGATGCTCTACATATGTTTTGTTAAGGGTTTTGTCATCTTTCCATAGGTGCAATTCATATATTTTTGTGATGTGTGTGGTGACTTGTGCAAGCTTGCAAAGTGGTGCACTTGCTAATTCTGTTTTCAGGGACTTAGCAATTTCACTAAGTCCTGGAGCTGTTTATCTCATGATGCCATATGTTCATGTTGTTTCCTAGTGATCCGTGCCTCTTTTAAGGATGATCAGTAAGGATGTTTTGTTAATATTGTAGTGCTATATCCATCCATGTCTTTGTTTGCAATTATGGAGCAGCCTAGCTTGAGTCAATCGAGCTCTACTTTTGCTACTTTGTGAATCTGGGCAGATTGTCAACTTGTTTGCAATTTTGCCGGTGTTTTTGTAGTTGATCCGTGCATGCTATGCTATTGTTCTTGCCATGTCTAGATTGCATTTTGTGCCTTCTTGATGGGTTTATGCTTCTCTTGCCATGACTTGCTCTGTAGTGAGTGCATCGAGCTTGTAAACATGCCTACTTGAGTTATATTTCAGCATATGTCAGTTTTCACTAAGTATGAAAACTGATTATGTTTTTGCTATGTTCACATGCTTGAAATTGTATTTTCTGACCCCTTTTGGCTCAAGGTCACCAAGGGACTTTTGTTAAGCTCTTTGAGTAGCTCCATGCCATGTTTTACTTTGCCATGTTCAGGTCCTGTAGCATGTAGTTTTGTTGCTCCGAAGAGTGCTACCTGATCTGAAATTCCAGGCAAGTGTTAATTTCACTAAGTCTGAGATCTGTTTGTCATATGCATTTTTGCCATGCTTGTTTGAACCTGTTAATGGATGAATTGGCCGTAGCTCAGTGCTAGACTTTTGTTAAGAATCTTGAATGCATCCCTGCCATGTATTTTTTTGTCATGTTTGGGTGTTGTAGCATGTTCATCTCATTGCATTTAGTTGGCTACTTGCTGTAAATCGTAGACCGGGGTCATATTTGAATCGTTTGCCATTTCCAAACCGTAACTCTGATTCCGGCGTTCTTTATATCGTTTTCAAGCGATTTCATCTCATCTTTCCAGTGGCACACTTGGATTTCCAAGTTGAGTCCAGGTTCATGCATTTCCTGTCATATCTTGCATTTCGCATCCCGCATAGCATACCATCTTTGCATTCCGTTGTTTGAGTTTGCACGTGGTTGATTGTATCCTTGTTACTTGTTTGTCTTGGTTGGGTAGAGCCGGGAGACGAGTTCGCTAATGAGGAGCCCGTTGAGTTTGCTTCCGAGGATCCAGTCAACTCTGACAACTGTGCAGACAACATGATCATACCCTCGAAATCACTACTATCTTTGCTATGCTAGTTTGCTCGCTCTTTTGCTATGCCATTGCTACGATGCCTACTACTTGATTTCAAGCCTCCCAAATTGCCATGTCAAACCTCTAACCCACCATTGTCCTAGCAAACCGTTGATTGGCTATGTTACTGCTTTGCTCAGCCCCTCTTATAGCGTTGCTAGTTGCAGGTGAAGACTGAAGGCCGTTCGTTGTTGGAACATTTATTTATTTGTTGGGATATCATTATATTATCTTGTTATATTAATGCATCTATATACTTGGTAAATGGTGGAAGGCTCGGCCTCTCGCCTAGTGTTTTGTTCCACTCTTGCCGCCCTAGTTTCTGTCATATCGGTGTTATGTTTTCGGATTTTGCGTTCCTTACGCGGTTGGGTTATAATGGGAACCCCTTGATATTTCGCGTTGATTAAAGCTTTTCCAGCAATGCCCAACATTGTTCTTACCATTTTCCACCTAGCCCTTTTTTCCCTTGTGTTTCCGGAGCCCGAGGGTCATCTTATTTTAAACCCCTCCGGGCCAGTGCTCCTCTGAGTGTTGGTCCAAATAGAGCCACTTGCAGCGCCACCTCGGGGCAACTTGAGGGTTGGTTTTAGTTGTACGTAGTGTTCATATGAGTGTGCCCTGAGAAAGAGATATGTGCAGCTCCTATCGGGATTTGTCGGCACATTCGGGCGGTGTTGCTGGATTTTTTTTAACCTGTCGAAGTGTCTTGAGTAACCGAGATACCGAGTCTGATCGGAACGTCTTGGGAGTAGGTCTATTCCTTCGTTGACTATGAGAGCTTGTCATGGGCTAAGTTGGGACTCCCCTGCAGGGATTTGAACTTTTGAAAGCCGTGCCTGCGGTTATGGGCAGATGGGAATTTTTTAATGTCCGGTTGTAGATAACTTGAACCTTAACTTAATTAAAATGAATCAACTGAGTGTGTTACCATGATGGCCTCTTCTCGGCGGAGTCCGGGAACTGGACACGGTGTTGGAGTAATGTTTGCGCAGGTTGCTCTCTAGTTTCTCGCTCGTGCTTTGCCTCCTCTTCTCGCTCTCTTTTGCGAATAAGTTAGCCACCATATATGCTAGTCGCTTGCTGCAGCTCCACATATAATTACCTTGCCTTACCTACAAGCTTAAATAGTCTTGATCGCGAGGGTGCGAGATTGCTGAGTTCCTGTGGCTCACAGATTACTATTACACCAGATGCAAGGCCTGATGATTCCGCTCCAGGAGACGCGTATGAGCTCAAGTGGGAGTTCGATGAAGACTCTCAACGTTACTATGTTTCCTTTCCCGATGATCAGTAGTGGTGCCCAGTTGGGGGTGATTGGGACCGGGTCGCATGTTGGGTTTTCTTTTATTTTGGCGCCGTAGTCGGGCCATGAGTGTTTGGATGATGTAATGTTATTTATGTACTTGATTGACGTGGCGAGTGTAAGCCAACTATGTTATCTCCCCTTTATTATTTATATTACATGGGATGTTGTGAAGATTGCCTAACTTGCGACATATGCCTTCAATGCGATTATGTCTCTAAGTCGTTCCTCGACACGTGGGATCTATAGTCGCATCGAGGGTGTGACAAGTTGGTATCAGAGCCTTCCCCGACCTTAGGAGCCCCATTGCTTGATCGTTTTTAGCGGCCGAGTTGTGTCTAGAAAAATGTTTTGAGTCTTTTAGGAATTATATATCGGAGAGTTTAGGAATTCTTTTTACTTCCCAGTCTCCTCATCGCTCTGGTAAGGCATCCTGACGTAGAGTTTTGACTCTTCTCTTCTCAAATTTCACTAAAAAAAATTTAGGGTCACGCGGGTATCTTGGAATCGTTCCGATGGTTTTATGATGAGAACATTGTCTTGGTGCCTCCTATCAGGGGTTTAGTGGAAGTGTCCCGGGGAGTTGAGCTCTGAGGTGTTGTCATCATAATTTTATCGTTGCAGTTCTGGAATACCTGAGTTTAGTATGCCGACATCGAAAATCTCTTTTATGCAGTTCGTTGGTGAGATAACCTCGACGCCACCCAGTACTGGGGCGGGAGTTCGGGAGTATCGCCATAACTTGTATAACGGACGCTTTTCGAAGGTTGAGGTAGATGGTTTCCGAAGGTTTCTTGATTATGTGTTGAAGGATGGATACAGCTGGATGTAGGATTTGCTAGTTTGGGTGAGATATTATGCTTCCCCTGTATCCCCAACACCTGATTGCATAACCGGAAAGGTTCGGGAGTTTCATAGGTGGGAATTCTAGTAGCTCTTGTTCTTCTTCCATGGATATTGGTTTGAGATTGGGATTTCTTACCGATTATTCGTTCTTGATCCGTACCTTGTTGATTTATTTCTCTACCTTAATTCTACGTGGCTTCTCAATTTATGGATATGTGACCATTTCAAAAGGAATGCATTCGTTCATTTTGTTTGGATGTGAAGACTATATGTTGCAATTTTCATTCCGTTGGATTCAGCTTCAATATTTATCTATCAATGTGCTAATGGTGGGCAACCTCTTCAGGATGGCTCCTCCAACGCGCACGACTCCGAATCCTGATCTGCCACCACCTCCACCTCCTCCAGAGGCATGGCAAGCTGTGATGGCCGCAACCAATGCAAACACACAGTTGATGATGCAAATTCTTCAGGAGCGCAATCAAGGCAACCAAGGGAATCAAGGCAGCAATCAGAATCACTTTGCTACACTCAACCAGTTCCTTGCTAACGGACCAAAGACTTTCAACAATTGTGTTGAGGCAATCGATCCTGACGATTGGCTAGTGGATCTGTGCAAGCATTTCGAGTGCAGTAACGTCAGGCCTAAGGACTTTGTTAAGTTCGCTTCCTTCCAACTCAAAGATCAAGCTACAGAATGGTTCCAGCAGTACAAGGACTCTAGAGGTGGACGTGTTATCACATGGGATGATTTCCGTCGAGATTTCCGAGCTCATCATATTCCCCAAAGCGTGGTTGAAAGCAAGCGTGAGGAACTCCGCAATCTAAAGCAAGGCTCTTTATCTGTCTATGACTACAACAAGTTGTTCCAGAAGCTCGCCCGCTTTGCCAAGCAGGACGTACCTGATGAGAAGAGCATGATATATCAGTTTAGGGGTGGTCTCAGAGAAGAAATTCAGCTAGCTCTTGTTCTCTTTGAGCCCTTGAGGTACGATGAGTTCTACAACATGGCATTGAAGCAAGAGGCTGCTCAGTTGAGGTGTGATGCTTCCAAGAAGCGAGTCAGAGATGTTACTCCTTCTTCCTCTACTCAAGTGGCCAAGCAGCAGAAGTATTGGCTTCCTCCTCCTCCGTTCCGTCAGCCGTATCAGCGGAAGAGCAAAGGTGGCAGTGGTTCTTCCCACCCACCCAACCCTGGCTTTCAGAACAAGACTTCGTCTCAAGCTCCAAGATCGAGTGCTCCATATCACCGTCCGCTTTCAGAGGTCACGTGCAACAAGTGCCAACAGAAGGGTCACTATGCCAACAAGTGTTTCAACCAGAGGCGTCTTCCTCCTCCTCCTCCTGTCAGATCAGCAAGTACAGTTGTGGTCAAGCATAACCCCAAGCACGCCAAGGTCAATTTGCTGAATGCAGCTCAGGTAGAGGACTCACGAGATGTGATTATGGGTAACCTTCCTGTTAACGATATTCCAGCTAAAGTTCTTTTTGACACTGGTGCATCGCTTTCTTTTATTTCAACTCCATTTGTGGCCAAGCATGATTTTGTGACCGAAAGGATTCCTGTTCCGTTGAAGATTGTGTCTCCGGGCAAGCAAATGACTTCTAACAATTGCGCCCCGGATGTCTCTATCACGTTGGGCGATTACAAGTTTCTCTCTTCTCCGGTGGTTCTTGGCAACTCGGATATTGATCTTATTCTCGGAATGGATTGGCTTACTAAGCACAAGGCACATCTTGATTGTGCAGCCAGGCAGATTCAATTGACTCATTCGTCTGAGGATGTAATTGTCTTTGCCGCTCGTGATGATACTATTTGTTTGTTTTCTCTCAATGAGAAGGCCGAACTCGATGCCATCTCGCAAATTCCAGTCGTTTGCGAATATCAAGACGTCTTTCCAGAAGAGCTTCCAGGAATGCCTCCGCACCGGCCAGTTGAATTCGTTAGTGATCTTGAGCCTGGTACGGAACCTGTGTGCAAACTTCCTTACAAGCTCGGACCTGAAGAGTTGAAGGAGCTGAAGAAGCAACTCGATATTCAAGAAAAAACTGGGTCTCATCCGGCCTAGTTCTTCTCCGTGGGGTTGTGGTGTTCTTTTTGTGAAGAAGAAGGATGGAACGGACCGACTTTGTGTTGATTACCGTCCATTGAACAAGAAGACCATCAAGAACAAATACCCACTTCCCAACATCAATGAGCTGTTCGAACAACTCAAAGGTGCTCGAGTATTCTCCAAGCTTGATCTCCATATGGGTTATCATCAGATTCGAATTCGTGAGCAAGATATTCCCAAGACGGCTTTCAGGACAAGCTTTGGTTCATATGAATACACTATCATGTCTTTTGGCCTCATCAACGCCCCTCCGACTTTCTCTCGCATGATGAACTTCATCTTCAACGCCTACACCAATGACTTCGTTTTGGTCTATCTCGACGACATTCTGGTTTTCTCGAAGAACAAGGAAGATCATGCCAAGCACTTGCGTTTGGTACTCGATAAGCTCAGGGAACATCAGTTCTACACCAAGTTCTCCAAGTGTGAATTTTGGCTTGATGAGGTTCTTTATCTTGGTCATATCATCTCTGCCAAGGGCACTGCCGCGAATCCTGAGAAGGTGTCTGCAATTGTGAATTGGGAACCTCCTCAGACCGTGAAGCAACTCCGCAGTTTTCTCGGTCTCGCAAGCTATTGCCGAAGCTTCGTTGAAAACTTTTCTAAGATCGCGAAGCCTCTCTCTAATCTTCTCCAGAAGCACATCAAGTACGTTTGGTCTCCGGAGTGTGACATTGCTTTCAACAGTTTGAAAGAGAAATTGATCACTGCTCCAGTTCTGACTCCGCCTGATGAATCCAAGCCGTACGAGGTCTTTTGTGATGCCTCTCTCCAAGGTCTTGGCGCAGTATTGGTGCAAGAGAAGAAAGTTGTTGCTTATACCTCTCGCCAGTTGAAGCCTAATGAGAAGAACTACCCCACTCATGATCTCGAGTTGGCGGCAGTTGTGCATGCTCTTTTGACTTGGAGACATCTTCTATTGGGAAGAAAAGTGGACATTTTCACTGATCACAAGAGTCTCAAGTACATCTTCACTCAGCCTAATCTCAACCTCAGGAAACTTGATGGGTCGAAATGATTCAAGAGTATAATCCGAGTATCGAGTATACTCCAGGCAAGGCCAATGTGATTGCTGATGCTTTGAGAAGAAAGGCCTACTGCAATAGTCTGATTCTCAAGCCTTATCAACCCGAGCTTTGTGAAGCTTTCCACAAACTTAATCTGCAAGTTGTTCCTCAAGGTTTCCTCGCCAACCTTCTAGTCTCTCCTACCTTGGAAGACCAGATTCGCCAAGCCCAGCTTCTTGATGCTATGGTGAAAAAGGTGAAGATTGGGATTGCCAAGAGTCAGTCCAAGTACAAGTGCTACCGCCTTGATGACAAGGACACTCTCTTCTTCGAGGATCGTATTGTTCTACCCAAAGGTGACCTCTGTAAAGTGATCTTGAACGAGGCTCACAATTCTCTCCTCTCCATCCACCCTGGGAGCACGAAGATGTATCAGGACCTTAAGCAAGCTTATTGGTGGACTCGAATGAAGCGCGAGATCGCTCAATTCGTGAATGAATGTGATGTCTACAGAAGACTGAAGGCAGAACACCAAAGGCCAGCAGGTCTCCTCCAACCTCTTGCCATTCCAGAATGGAAGTTTGACCACATTGAAATGGACTTCATGACTGGGTTTGCAAAGTCCAAGCGTGGCAATGATGCTATATTCGTTGTCATCGATAAACTCACCAAAGTGGCTCATTTTCTGCCTATCAAAGAGTCGATCACTGCAGCTCAATTGGCGGAACTCTATACCTCTCGTATTGTCTCTCTGCATGGTATTCCACAAGTGATCTCTTCAGACCGTGGCAGCATCTTTACCTCCAAGTTTTGGGATTCTTTTCAGAAGGCCATGGGCACTAACATCCGCTTCAGCACAGCTTTCCATCCTCAAACTAGCGGTCAAGTCGAGCGTGTCAACTAGATTCTTGAAGATATGCTCAGGGCTTGCGTGATCTCCTTCGGCATGAAGTGGGAGGATTGTCTTCCTTATGCTGAATTCTCCTACAACAACCGTTTTCAAGCAAGTTCGGGCAAGGCCCCATTTGAAATTCTGTATGGCAGGAAGTGCCGTACCCCTCTCAACTGGTCTGAAACCGGTGAACGTCAGCTTTTGGGTAATGACTTAATCACAGAGGCAGAGGAAATGTGCAAAGTCATTCGTGATAACCTCAAAGCAGCCCAATCCTGCCAGAAGAGCTACTATGATAGTAAGCACCGTGATTTGGCTTTCGAGATCGGAGATCATGTTTATCTCCGCGTCTCTCCTAATAAAGGTACTCGTCGCTTCGGTATCAAAGGGAAGCTTGCCCCTAGATACGTGGGACCTTTCAAGATTGTCAGCAAGAGAGGCGACCTCGCCTATCAACTCGAGCTTCCTTCAAACTTTGCAAATGTTCATGATGTGTTCCATGTCTCTCAGCTTCGAAGGTGCTTCAAGACTCTTGACCGCACTGTCAACTTCGAGGACATTGAGCTCCAAGAAGATCTCTCTTATCGTGAGCACCCAGTTGCTATTCTCGAGGAGACTAAACGCAAGACTCGCAACATGTCAATCAAATTTCTCAAAGTCAAGTGGTCACACCATTCCGACCGTGAAGCTACCTGGGAACGCGAGGATCACCTCCGTTCTGAGTACCCGGCGTTCTTTCAGCCCTAGATCTCGGGACGAGATCCTTTCGTAGTGGTGGGGTGTTGTAACACCCCGGATGTAACTTTCCCAATTTGTACTCCAACTCTTGCCGTTTCCGGCGTTAAGTTAATTTATTTCCTAGGGTTTGGGTTTTGTCTCCGTGTGTTGTTGTCGTTGTCATGCATCTCATATCATGTCATCATGTGCACTCCATCTGCATACGTGTTCGTCTCATGCATTAGAGCATTTTCCCCGTTGTCCGTTTTGCATTCCGGTGCTTCGTTTTCCTCCGATGGTCATTTCTAGCTTTCTTTGGTGTGTGGGGATTAAACATTTCCAGATTGGACCGGGACTTGCCAAGCGGCCTTGGTTTACTACCGGTAGACCGCCTGTCAAGTTTCGTATCATTTGGACTTCGTTTGATACTCCAACGGTTAACCGAGGGACCGAAAAGGCCTCGTGTGTGTTGCAGCCCAACACCCCTCCAATTTGGTCCAAAACCTACCTAAGTCTTCTCCATCATCTAGATCGTTCGATCACGATCGCGTGGCCAAAAACCGCACCTCATTTGGACTCTCCTAGCTCCATCTATGCCTATTTAAAGACCCCCCCCCTCCCCCCCCCCGAAATTCGGATCTCCGTCTCCCCCGTAACCCCTAAAACCTGCTCACGCCGCTGCCGGACATGTCTGCCTCCTAGCGGACACATCGCCGCCGCCAATCAACCGCCGCCACCTGTCACGCCCGCGCCCACTTCCCCGCCTCCCGCGCCGGCCCGCGAGGGCCCGAGGCCGGCCCTCCCCGCCGACCGCTCGGGCCAGAGCCCCGCGCCGCCGCCCGCCTCGTCTTCTCGAGCTCCGGCGACCTCCGCCCGGCGTCCTTCGCCCCCGCCGCCCGGAGTCGCCCGCCACCTCCAGCCGCCGCCTCCGGTCGCCTCCGCAGCGCCGCCCGCCGCAGCCACCGCCGCCGACTCCGCCCCGGCCAGATCCGGCCGCCGCCCCACCGGATCCGGCCACTACCTCCTCTCTCCGGCTGTCTACAGTGCAGATCCGGCGAGCTCCTCGATTTCCGCGCCGGGTCAAACCCTAATCCGGAGGTTGAATTTTTCCTAAGTCCCGAAATTGCAGATCCAAGTGCCCCTGTTCGTAGCTCCGTAACTTCTCATCCGTAGCTCCAATTCATGCATATAGCATATCAAAATGTTCATCTCAGAGAGTACATCATTTCATTCCATTGCATCATTTTCATTTGAGTTCATCTTGATGCCCGATATGCTGTTAGAAGAGGGCTACTTGAGTTAATTGTCAGATCTGCTATTCCGTTTAGGTTTTTGTCATTTTTGCCATGATTAATGTGTGCATGATATGCCCTGATGCTCTACATATGTTTTGTTAAGGGTTTTGTCATCTTTCCAGAGGTGCAACCCATGTATTTTTGTGATGTGTGTGGTGACTTGTGCAAGCTTGCAAAGTGGTGCACTTGCTAATTCTGTTTTCAGGGACTTAGCAATTTCACTAAGTCCTGGAGCTGTTTATCTCATGATGCCATATGTTCATGTTGTTTCCTAGTGATCCGTGCCTCTTTTAAGGATGATCAGTAAGGATGTTTTGTTAATATTGTAGTGCTATATCCATCCATGTCTTTGTTTGCAATTATGGAGCAGCCTAGCTTGAGTCAATCGAGCTCTACTTTTGCTACTTTGTGAATCTGGGCAGATTGTCAACTTGTTTGCAATTTTGCCGGTGTTTTTGTAGTTGATCCGTGCATGCTATGCTATTGTTCTTGCCATGTCTAGATTGCATTTTGTGCCTTCTTGATGGGTTTATGCTTCTCTTGCCATGACTTGCTCTGTAGTGAGTGCATCGAGCTTGTAAACATGCCTACTTGAGTTATATTTCAGCATATGTCAGTTTTCACTAAGTATGAAAACTGATTATGTTTTTGCTATGTTCACATGCTTGAAATTGTATTTTCTGACCCCTTTTGGCTCAAGGTCACCAAGGGACTTTTGTTAAGCTCTTTGAGTAGCTCCATGCCATGTTTTACTTTGCCATGTTCAGGTCCTGTAGCATGTAGTTTTGTTGCTCCGAAGAGTGCTACCTGATCTGAAATTCCAGGCAAGTGTTAATTTCACTAAGTCTGAGATCTGTTTGTCATATGCATTTTTGCCATGCTTGTTTGAACCTGTTAATGGATGAATTGGCCGTAGCTCAGTGCTAGACTTTTGTTAAGAATCTTGAATGCATCCCTGCCATGTATTTTTTTGTCATGTTTGGGTGCTGTAGCATGTTCATCTCATTGCATTTAGTTGGCTACTTGCTGTAAATCGTAGACCGGGGTCATATTTGAATCGTTTGCCATTTCCAAACCGTAACTCTGATTCCGGCGTTCTTTATATCGTTTTTAAGCGATTTCATCTCATCTTTCCAGTGGCACACTTGGATTTCCAAGTTGAGTCCAGGTTCATGCATTTCCTGTCATATCTTGCATTTCGCATCCCGCATAGCATACCATATTTGCATTGCGTTGTTTGAGTTTGCACGTGGTTGATTGTATCCTTGTTACTTGTTTGTCTTGGTTGGGTAGAGCCGGGAGACGAGTTCGCTAATGAGGATCCCGTTGAGTTTGCTTTCGAGGATCCAGTCAACTCTGACAACTGTGCAGGCAAGATGATGATACCCTCGAAATCACTAGTATCTTTGCTATGCTAGTTTGCTCGCTCTTTTGCTATGCCATTGCTACGATGCCTACCACTTGATTTCAAGCCTCCCAAATTGCCATGTCAAACCTCTACCCCATCATTGTCCTAGCAAACCGTTGATTGGCTATGTTACCGCTTTGCTCAGCCCCTCTTATAGCGTTGCTAGTTGCAGGTGAAGACTGAAGGCCGTTCCTTGTTGGAACATTTATTTATTTGTTGGGATATCATTATGTTATCTGGTTATCTTAATGCATCTATATACTTGGTAAAGGGTGGAAGGCTCGGCCTCTCGCCTAGTGTTTTGTTCCACTCTTGCCGCCCTAGTTTCCGTCATATCGGTGTTATGTTTCCGTATTTTGTGTTCCTTACGCGGTTGGGTTATAATGGGAACCCCTTGATATTTCGCCTTGATTAAAGCTTTTCCAGCAATGCCCAACATTGGTCTTACCATTTGCCACCTAGCCCTTTTTTCCCTTGGGTTTCTAGAGCCCGAGGGTCATCTTATTTTAAACCCCTCCGGGCCAGTGCTCCTCTGAGTGTTGGTCCAAATAGAGCCACTTGCAGCGCCACCTCGGGGCAACTTGAGGGTTGGTTTTAGTTGTACGTAGTGTTCATATGAGTGTGCCCTGAGAAAGAGATATGTGCAGCTCGTATCGGGATTTGTCGGCACATTCGGGCGGTGTTGCTGGATTTGTTTTAACCTGTCGAAGTGTCTTGAGTAACCGAGATACCGAGTCTGATCGGAACATCTTGCGAGGAGGTCTATTCCTTCGTTGACCGTGAGAGCTTGTCATGGGCTAAGTTGGTACTCCCCTGCAGGGATTTGAACTTTCGAAAGCCGTGCCCGCGGTTATGGGCAGATGGGAATTTGTTAATGTCCGGTTGTAGATAACTTGAACCTTAACGTAATTAAAATGAATCAAATGAGTGTGTTACCGTGATGGCCACTTCTCGGCGGAGTCCAGGAAGTGGACACGGTGTTGGAGTAATGTTTGCGCAGGTTTCTCTCTAGTTTCTCGCTCGTGCTTTGCCTCCTCTTCTCGCTCTCTTTTGCGAATAAGTTAGCCACCATATATGCTAGTCGCTTGCTGCAGCTCCACATATAATTACCTTGCCTTACCTACAAGCTTAAATAGTCTTGATCGTGAGGGTGCGAGATTGCTAAGTCCCTGTGGCTCACAGATTACTATTACACCAGATGCAAGGCCTGATGATTCCGCTCTAGGAGACGCGTATGAGCTCAAGTGGGAGTTCGATGAAGACTCTCAATGTTACTATGTTTCCTTTCCCGATATCAGTAGTGGTGCCCAGTTGGGGGTGATTGGGACCGTGTCGCATGTTGGGTTCTCTTTTATTTTGGCGCCGTAGTCGGGCCATGAGTGTTTGGATGATGTAATGTTATTTATGTACTTGATTGACGTGGCGAGTGTAAGCCAACTATGTTATCTCCCCTTTATTATTTATATTACATGGGATGTTGTGAAGATTGCCTAACTTGTGACATATGCCTTCAATGCGATTATGTCTCTAAGTCGTGCCTCGACACGTGGGAGCTATAGTCGCATCGAGGGTGTGACAGTAGGCATGTGTTTTCCCTCGGATTTGATCATTTTGGAATCACAAGGATTGGATGTGATTCTAGGTATGGATTGGTTGTCGACGTATGGAGGAAACATTGATTGCGCCAGTAAGTCGATTTTTCTTACCACCCCAAAAGGGAGAAGGATCAAGTATGTATCCCGGCATGTGCCGAAAAGGACTCAAGTAAATTGTCTAAAAGGAGTTGTGCAGGAGGAAGTACCAGTGGTGAAGGATTTCCCTGATGTATTTCCAGAAGAGTTGCCAAGCATGCCACCGGATAGAGATATTGAGTTTTTGATTGAGCTTTTGCCAGGCACAGGGCCAATATTTAAGAGACCATATAGGATGCCCGCAAAGGATTTGGTGGAGATTAAGAAGCAGATTAAGGAGTTACTGGATAAAGGTTATATTCGCCCAAGTTCTTCGCCTTGGGGATCGCCAATACTTCTAGTGGAGAAGAAGGATGGATCGTTAAGGATGGTTGTTGATTATCGAGGATTGAATGAAGTAACCATCAAGAACAAGTACCCACTGCCGATGATCAATGATCTGTTTGATCGATTGCAAGGAGCTAAGGTATTTTCCAAGATTGATCTGCGATCAGGATACCATCAGTTGAAGATTCGAGAACAGGATATACCTAAGACGGCTTTTACCACCAGGTATGGGTTGTACGAGTATACCGTTATGTCATTTGGTCTGACTAACGCACCTGCATTTTTATGAACATGATGAACAAAGTGTTTATGGAGTTTTTGGATAAGTTCATCGTAATGTTCATAGATGATATCCTGGTTTACTCGAAAGATGAAGAGGAGCATAAGGAGCATTTACGTTTGGTACTTGGTAAGCTCAGAGAACATCAATTATATGCCAAGTTTAGCAAATATGAGTTTTGGTTGAAGGAAGTCGGATTTCTCGGACACGTTATATCTGGAGAAGGTATAGCAGTGGATCCCACCAAGGTTGACACTGTGACAAATTGGGAAGCCCCAACAACAGTCGGAGAAATCCGGAGTTTTCTTGGACTCGCAGGATACTACCGAAGATTTATTGAAAATTTCTCGAAGATTGCGAAGCCTATCACGAAGTTGTTGAAGAAGGATACCAAGTTCATATGGACTAAGGAATGTGAGGCCAGTTTTTAGGAGTTGATGAAACGTTTGGTTACATCACCTGTGTTGATTTTGCCAGATCAGACCAAGGATTATGAGGTGTATTGCCACGCTTCACGTCGAGGACTTGGAGCAGTGCTTATGCAAGAAGGAAGAGTTGTTTCATATGCCTTACGACAGCTTAAGCCTCATGAGTTGAATTATGCTACACATGATTTGGAGTTAGCAGCCGTAGTGCATGCATTGAAAACCTGGAGACACTTTCTCATTGGAAACCATTGTGAGGTATACACGGATCACAAGAGTTTGAAGTATATTTTCACACCGAAGGAGTTGAACCTCTGACAAAGGAGATGGTTGGAGCTCATCAAGGATTATGACATGAGATTGCATTATCACCCCAAAAAGGCTAACGTAGTAGCTGACACGTTGAGTCGTAAAAGCCATGTCAACACCCTAATGACGGGAGATTTACCAAGGGAGTTAGCCGAAAATCTCCGTGAGCTATGTTTGGAGATAGTCCCGAGAGGCTACGTAGCAGCATTGGAGATTCAGTCTACTTTGATGGATAAGATCAGAGAAGCCCAAAAGACTGACAAGGAGATTGCTTCTATCAAGGAGAAAATAAGCAAGGGAAAAGCTAAAGGATTTCGTGAGGATGAGCATGATACCTTATGGTTTGAAGACCGCGTTTATATGCCTAATGATTCGGAGATCAGGAAGTTAATTCTGCAAGAGGCCCATGATTCACCATATTCGATTCACCCAGGAAATACCAAGATGTATTTGGATTTGATGGATATTTTCTGGTGGACCAGAATGAAGGATATTGCGGAGTATGTAGCAGTTTGTGATATATGTCAGAGAGTGAAGGCAGAGCATCAAAAGCCAGCAGGATTGCTACATCCATTGCCGATACCCGAATGGAAGTGGGATAAGTTAGGCATGGATTTTATTATGGGTTTACCCAGAACTCGTTCAGGCTATGACTCGATATGGGTTGTAGTCGATCATTTGACAAAGGTAGCTCATTTCATTCCAGTGAAGACTACCTATACCAGTGCAAAGTTAGCAAAAATATACATGACCAGGATTGTCTGTTTGCATGGAGTTCCAAGGAGCATTGTATCAGATAGAGGAACCTAGTTTAACTCAAAGTTTTGGAATCAGTTGCATGAAACTTTGGGTATCAGGCTAGAATTCAATACAGCTTTCCATCCGCAGACAATTGGACAGACCGAGAGAGTCAATCAGATTTTGGAGGATATGCTGAGAGCTTGTGCGCTAGATTATAGATCTAGTTGGGATGAGAATTTTCCATATGCAGAGTTCTCTTATAACAACAGTTATCAATCCAGTTTGAAGACGGCCCCTTCCAAAGCCTTGTACGGAAGGAGGTGTAGGACCCCATTGTCGTGGGATGAAGTTGGAGACCGTCAGTTGTTTGGACCGGATCTGATTAAGGAGTCTAAAAAGAAAGTAAAATTGATTCGCGATAGGCTCAAGGTAGCCCAGTCCAGGCAGAAGAGCTACGCAGATTCTAAACGCAAGGAGACAGTTTATGAAGTCGGAGACCGAGTTTATTTTCGAGTATCTCCACTTCGAGGAGTTAAGCGCTTTGGAGTTAAGGGAAAGTTAGCGCCACGTTTTGTAGGACCATACAAGGTTTTGGAACGTATAGGAGAAGTAGCCTATAAGTTGGAATTGCCCGAAGGATTGTCAGGAGTTCACGACGTGTTCCACGTTTCCCAGTTGAAGAAGTGCCACGCACCGATGGCTGATATACCGCTGAGAGATACAATGCCGCTGGAAGCGATTCAGTTGGATAGTGATTTGACCTATGAGGAGAAACCAGTCAAGATTGTAGAATATGCCAGTTGAGTCACCCGCGGCAAGGTTATAAAGTTTTGCAAATTTCAGTGGAGTCACCACATGGAGGATGAAGCCACCTGGGAGCGAGAGGAAGAATTGCTGAAGGACCACCCTCACATATTTTCTAGCCAACCCGAATCTCGAGGGCGAGATTCATCTTAAGGGGTGTAGGTTTGTAACATCCCAAATTTTCAATTTGGAATGTTATACACTAGATCATCATTGCATATCATATTTTATTGCATTTTGGCTTATCCTAAAAAATTCTACGCAAATCAAGGACCCTCGGAGAGAGTTGGGGATTTCGTTATTTTCATATTTGAGTTTTCTCAAATTTTGAAAATAGGATCATTTGATTTTATTTATTTTGTCTTCAATTATTTCTATTACAAAAATATGAGAGAGGGAATAAAATGACTTTCCAAAAATAAAGAAATAATGAGGATATAATAAAAAATCAAATAAGATTTTATTTTTGTTTTATTTGCTATTTTATTTGAATTTAGGAAAAATGCACGTTTTTCAAAATTGTATTTAGGCCCCAAATAAATGTTCATCCTGTGCGGCTTGATTTTCGAAGCCGGGGAAAATTTATTTCGGGATTTTTGGAGTCCGTTTAGTATTCCTTTGTTTTTTCGAGCGTAACTATTTAAAAATACGCGAACCGACCTATCGAGCCGTGTCCGACCCGGACACTTGGCCCGGCCAGCCTTATAAGCCGGGGGGGAGGCCCAACTGAGACCCCAAACCCTAGCCGCCCCGCCCCGCCGCCTCTGCCGCCTCTGCCGCCGCCGCCCCGCCCCGCGTCGCCGCCGCGCCGCCGCCCGCTGGAGCCATGCCACCGCCTCGCCGGAGGTTAACCTCGCCGCCACCGGTTTTTCTCGAAAAACCTTTCGGTTTTCCGTCGGTTTTTCTTTTGGTTTTTTAGTCTCGTTTTTTTAATATATCGGTTTTCCGGTTTATTTATTTAGCAAGTGTTCACTCGTTCGTTCGTTTTAACGAACGCGTTCATCGTTTAGATCCAGATAACGAACGTTCATTCGTTAATCTGTTCGTCGTTTTTCTTTTTCTCGGTTTAAATCCGTAATTTTCTGATCGCGATTCCTGATCTGATTTTCGTTCTAGTATAACTTTTCGCTCGTTTATTAGAATCAGGCGATTCAAGCACCTGGAGTTTCGTCTCGAAACCCTCTTTCCGTTTAACCAACTGAAACAAGTTTTTGCCACTGTAAAAATTTCCCTAGATCTAGAATAGTAAACGAAGCTTGTTTCTTTTGCCGTTTGTCTTTCGTTGCTTCGTTCGATTTGATTCTTTTTGCCAAGCGGAGTTCTTAAGTTGAACTTTCTGGTTAGATCTCTTATTCGAGTTTTACCTGTGCATTAGTTGAGTACTTATTATATGCTTGTTTGTTTGCGATAGAGTACCCGGAGTGCGCCACTTGCTACTTCGACTCGCTAGGTTTCCCGGATCATCAGCAAGGCAAGTAACACTTTGATCATACCTCCTACTACCCAGTTTTATTGCATTAGATCAATCCTCACACATTGCATGATTAGGATCTAATTAAATTGTGGGTTTGGGAAGTAGATGAGGTAGCACCTATTACATGTTTATTATGAAACCTTTGGGAGTTACTTCTATGTTTGCTTATTATGCCATGCTATGCTAGTAGACATAGATTGGGTGAGTGTATCCATGACATATGTGAGATTGTTAAATTAATGGTTTATCTAAGGTGGCAACTTAAATACACATCTGGGTTGATTGAGGCACCTGGGTATTACAGCGATTGCCTGTTTTTCTTATGGACCGCCACCCAGGCTCAAAGGGATCATGAGATTATTCATGCTAGAAACTTCCGTGTGCAGCCACAAGCTACTATGGGGTCTAGCATAGTTGACTAAGTTGTGCGAACTCTTACAGTGGTAGACTAGCAGATGTAGGGGAAAGTAGGTGTAACGGTCTACCCGATCATAAGGTGCTAGCGCTTCTGAAAGACTATGTCTCGGTCATCCGTTTCTGAAACACCATGTAGTGCGAGAATCCCAACGGAGGAGATCGAGTCTTGTGGGGAAAAGTGTGCAAACCTCTGCAGAGTGTATAAACTAATCATGGTTAGCCGTGTCCCCAGTTATGGACATCTTGAGTATCTAGTACCTGGATTATCATGTGAATCTCGTCATGTTACTCTAATTAATTTGTTGGGTTTTGTTTAATGATGATGCTTAATTGGGATTGAGAATGCTGTCAACCATTCTCAATGTTTAACAACTACCATGATAGTTAAATAAAATTTATTGCTTTGAAGTAGGGAAAAATTGGCTTTACGCAAAACTATAACCATAGAGCTTTCCACCAGCCAAATATGCATATAGTATAGCCTATATCTTTCATTGTTCTCTATGTGTTACATTGCCAGCATATTCCATGTGCTGACCCGTTTCGGGCTGCAACGTTCATGTTGCAGACTTTTCAGACGACGATTAAGGTGTCTTTAGGTCGTGGTTCTATACTCAGTGATGCCGTTGGAGTTGATGGACTCACTTATCTTCCAAGCCTTCCGCTGTTATCGTGATTAGATGGCCTTAAGCCATATTTTTTGTAATAAGTTCTCTTTGCAGACACTCGATGTAATAAGTGTGTGATTTCTACTCTGTTATAAATCCTTCAAGTACTGTGTGGTGTCAGCATTACTGATCCATGGATGACACTTGAGCACAGAGATTGGACCGTTTGAGGACTGGTCGCTACATTCCATCATCCTTTCCTCACATGGGACAATTCTCTAATAATGATGATCATCACACTTTTATTTACTTACAACTAAAGAATTACAACTCGATACTTAGAACAAAATATGACTCCATATGAATGCCTCCGGCGGTGTACCGGGATGTGCAATGATCTAGCGTAGCATATGTGCTACCTCTTGAGCATGCGTTGGTTTTCCCATGAAGAGGAAAGGGTGATGCAGCAAAGTAGCGTAAGTATTTCCCTCAGTTTTTGAGAACCAAGGTATTAATCTAGTAGGAGACAACACACAAGTCACCTAGTACCTGCACAAACAATCAAGAACCTTGCAACCAACGCGATAAAGGGGTTGTCAATCCCTTCACGGTCACTTTCAAAAGTGAGATCTGATAAAGATAGTAAGATAAATATTTTTTGGTATTTTTGTTGTATAGATTGGAAAGTAAAGATTGCAATATAGTAAACGAGATGCAATGTATATAAAAGAGATGCAATATAATAAGAAGGAGACCCGGGGGCCATAGGTTTCACTAGTGGCTTCTCTCAAGATAGCATGTATTACGGTGGGTGAACAAATTACTGCCAAGCAGTCGATAGAAAAGCGCACAGTTATGAAGATATCTAAGTCAATGATCATGAATATGGGCATCATGTCTATGTCTAGTAGATCGAAACGATTCTTCATCTACTACTATTACTCCACACATCGACCGCTATCCAGCATGCATCTAGAGTATTAAGTTCATAAGAACAGAGTAACGCTTTAAGCAAGATGACATGATGTAGAGGGATAAACTCAAGCAATATGATATAAACCCCATCTTTTTATCCTCGATGGAAACAATAGAATACGTGCCTTGATGCCCCTACTGTCACTGGGAAAGGACACCGCAAGATTGAACCCAGAGCTAAGCACTTATCCCATTGCAAGAAAGATCAATCTAGTAGGCCAAACTAAACCGATAATTCAAAGAGACTTGCAAAGATATCAAATAATGCATATAAGAAATCACAGAAGAACCAAATAATATTCATAGATAATCAAGTTCATAAATCCACAATTCATCGGATCTCGGCAAACACACTGCAAAAGAGTATTACATCGAATAGATCTCCAAGAACATCAAGGAGAACTTTGTATTGAAGATGAAAGAGAGAGAAGAAGCCATCTAGCTAATAACTATGGACCCGAAGGTCTGTGGTAAACTACTCATGCTTCATCGGAGAGACTATGGTGTTGATGTAGAAGCCCTCAGTGATCGATTCCCCTTCCGATAGATCGTCGGAAAAGGCCCCAAGATGGGATCTCACGGGTATAGAAGGTTGCGGCGGTGGAAAAGTGGTTTCATGGCTCCCCCTAACGTTTCTAGGGTATAAGAGTATATATAGGTGAAAGAAGTATGTCAGTGGAGCTACGTGGGGCCCACGAGGGTGGGGGCGCGCCTACCCCCTGGGTGCGCCCTCCTGCCTTGTAGCCGCCTCACGGAGTTCTAGACTTCAACTCCAAGTCTTATGGATTGCTTTTGGTCCAAGAAAGACCACCGCGAAGGTTTCATTTTGTTTGGATTCCGTTTGGTATTCCTTTTCTTCGAAACTCTAAAATAGGCAAAAAAACAGAAACTGGCACTAGGCCTCCGGTTAATAGGTTAGTCCCAAAAATAATATAAAAGAGCATATTAAAGCCCATTAAACATCCAAAATAGATAATATAATAGCATGGAACAATCAAAAAATATAGATATGTTGGAGACGTATCAAGCATCCCCAAGCTTAATTCCTACTCGTCCTCGAGTAGGTAAATGATAAAAACAGAATTTTTGATGTGGAATGCTACCTAACATATTTATCAATGTAATTTTCTTTATTGTGGCATGAATGTTCAGATCCGAAAGATTCAAGACATAAGTTTAATATTGACATAAAAATAATAATACTTCAAGTGTACTAACAAAGTAATTATGTCTTCTCAAAATAACATGGTCAAAGAAAGTTCATCCCTACAAAATCATATAGTTTGGTTGTGCTACATCTTCGTCACACAAAATATTCAAATCATGCACAACCCCGATGACAAGCCAAGCAATTGTTTCATACTTTAGTATTCTCAAACTTTTTCAACTTTCACGCGATACATGAGCGTGAGCCATGGACATATCACTATAGGTGGAATAGAGTGGTGGTTGTGGAGAAGACAAAAAGGAGGAAGATGGTCTCACATCAACTAGGCGTATCAATGGGCTATGTAGATACCCATCAATAGATATCAATGTGAGTGAGTAGGGATTGCCATGCAATGGATGCACTAGAGCTATAAATGTATGAAAGCTCAACAAAAGAAACTAAGTGGGTGTGCATCCAACTTGCTTGCTCACGAAGACCTAGGGCATTTGAGGAAGCCCATCGTTGGAATATACAAGTCAAGTTCTGTAATAAAATTTTCCTACTAGTATATGAAGGTGACAAAAAGAGACTCTCTATCATGAAGATCATGGTGCTACTTTGAAGCACAAGTGTTGAAAAAGGATAGTAGCATTGTCCCTTCTCTATTTTTCTCTTTTTTTTGTTTCCTCGCATGGGACAATTTTCTAATAATGATGATCATCACACTTCTATTTATTTACAACTCAAAGATTATAACTCGATACATAGAGCAAAAATAAGACTCTATATGCATGCCTCCGGTGGTGTACTGGGATGTGCAATGAATCAAGAGTGACATGTATGAAAAAAATTATGAATGGTGGCTTTGCCACAAATACGATGTCAACTACATGATCATGCAAGGCAATATGACAATGATAGAGCGTGTCATAATAAACGGAACGGTGGAAGGTTGCATGGCAATATATCTCGGAATGGCTATGGAAATGCCATAATAGGTAGGTATGGTGGCTGTTTTAAGGAAGGTAAATGATGGGTTTATGGTACCGGTGAAAGTTGTGCGGTACTAGAGAGGCTAGCAACGGTGGAAGGGTGAGAGTGCGTATAATCCATGGACTCAACATGAGTCATAAAGAACTCACATACTTATTGCAAAAATCTACAAGTCATCAAAAACCAAGCACTACGCGCATGCTCCTAGGGGGGTAGATTGGTAGGAAAAGACCATCGCTCGTCCCCGACCGCCACTCATAAGGTAGACAATCAAAGAAATACCTCATGCTTCATATTTGTTACACAACGGCTACCATACATGCATGCTACGGGACTTGCAAACCTCAACACAAGTATTTATCAAATTCACAATTAATTTACTAGCATGACTCTAATATCACCATCCTCATGTCTCAAAACAATAATCAAGCATCAAACTTCTCATACTATTCAATGCACATTATATGAAAGTTTTTATTATACCCATCTTGGATGCCCATCATATTAGGACTAGTTTTATAGCCAAAGCATATTACCGTGTTGTTCTAAAAGACTCTCAAAATAATATAAGTGAAGAATGAGAGAGAAATAATTTCTATAAATAAAACCACCACCGTGCTCTAAAAATATATAAGTGAAGCACTAGAGCAAAATTATCTAGCTCAAAAGATATAAGCGAAGCACATAGAGTATTCTAATAAATTCTGATTCATGCTTGTATCTCCCAAAAGGTGTCTGCAGCAAGGATGATTGTGTTAAACTAAAAAGCAAAAAATCAAATCATACAAGACGCTCCAAGCAAAAGACATATCATGTGGTGAATAAAAATATAGCCTCAAGTAAAGTTATCGATAGACGAAGACGAAAGAGGGGATGCCTTCCGGGGCATCCCCAAGCTTAGGCTTTTGGTTGTCCTTGAATTTTACCTTGGGGTGCCTTCGAAATCCCAAAGCTTAGGCTCTTGCCACTCCTTATTCCAAAATCCATCAAATTTTACCCAAAAACATGAAAACTTCACAACACAAAACTCAACAGAAAATCTCATATGCTCCGTTAGTATAAGAAAATAAACCACCACTTTAAGGTATTGTAATGAAATCATTATTTATTTATATTGGTGTTAAACCTACTATATTCCAACTTCTGTATGGTTCATACCCCCCGATACTAGCGATAGATTCATTAAAATAAGCAAACAACACACGAAAAACAGAATCTGTCAAAACAGAACAGTCTGTAGTAATCTGGATGTTTCGAATACTTCAGTAACTCCAAAAATTCTTAAAAAATAGGAAGACCAGGAAAATTTGTATATTGATCTTCTGCAGTTGGAATTGGTATTTTATCTCTCTCTGGTAAAAAATTAAATTATTTTCGTTAGCGCATACTTTCTGTTTTTATCAGCAAGGTCAAACAACAATCACCCAAGAAGATCCTAAAGGCTTTACTCGGCACAGACACTAATTGAAACATAAAAAACACAATTATAACAGAAGCTATATGAATTATTTATTACTAAGCAGGAATAAAAAGCAAAGAACAAAAATAAAATTGGGTTGCCTCCCAACAAGCGCTATCGTTTAACGCCCCTAGCTAGGCATAAAAGCAAGAATAGATCTAGGTATTGTCATCTTTGGTATGCAATCCATAAGTGGCTCTCATAATAGATTCATAAGGAAAATTAATTTTATTCCTAGGAAAGTGTTCCATGCCTTTCCTTAACTGAAATTATAATCTAATATTTCCTTCTTTCATGTCAATAATTGCACCAATCATTATAAGGAAAGGTCTACCAAGAATAATAGGACATGTAGGATTGCAATCTATATCATGAACAATGAAATCTATAGGCACATAATTCCTATTTGCAACAATAAGAATATCATTAATCCTTCCCATATGTTCTTAATGGTGGAATCCGCAAGATGCAAATTTAAAGAACAATCATCCAATTCACAAAAATCAAGCACATCACACAAAGTTTTTTGGAATCGTGGAAACACTAGCACCCAAATCACATAAAGCATAGCATTCATAATATTTAATCTTAATTTTAATAGTAGTTTCCTACTCATCATAAAGTTTTCTAGGGATAGAAACTTCTAGTTCAAGCTTTTCTTCATGGGATTGCATTAAAGCATCAACGATATGTTTAGTAAAAGCTTTATTTTGATTATAAGCATGAGGAGAATTTAACACGGATTGCAACAAGGAAATACAAACTATCAAAGAGCAATTGTCATAATTAAAATTTTGAAATCCAAAATAGTGGGTTCATTGCTATGTAAAGTTTTGACCTCTTCAATCCCACTTTTATTAATTTTTGCATCAAGATCTAAAAACTCCGAATCATTGGGACGCCTTTTAACTAAAGTTGACTCATCTCCAGTCCCATCTTTATCAAGATTCATATTGGAAAACAGAGATTTAATAGGAGTCACATCAATCACTTTTAGATCTTCATCATTATTATCATGAAAACTAGAAGAACATGCTTTCCCAAAGCAATCTTTTTAGCACGCATACTAGCAGTTCTTTCTTTGCACTCATCAATGGAAATTCTCATGGCTTTGAGAGACTCATTGATTTCATGTTTAGGTGGAATAGATCTAATTTTCAAAGAATCAACATCAAGAGAAATTCTATCCACGTTCCTAGCCAATTCATCAATCTTAAGAAATTTTTCTTCAACCAAAGCATTGAAATTCTTTTGCGAATTCATAAATTCTTTAAAACTAGTCCCAAAATCAGAGGGCATCTTATTAAAATTTCCATAAGAGTTGTTGTAGGTATTACCATAATTATTAGAGGAATTACAAGCAAAGGACCTAGAATTAGAATTTCCTCTATACGCGTTGTTACCAAAATTGTTCCTACCAACAAAATTCACATCCATAGCTTCATTATTATTCTCAATCAAAGTGGACAAAGGCATATCATTAGGATCTGAAGAAACACTTTTATTAGCAAACGATTTCATAAGCTCATCCATCTTTCCACTCAAAACATTAATCTCTTCAACCGCATGAACTTTTTTACTAGTGGATCTTTCGGTGTGCCATTGAAAATAGTTAAGCATAATATTGTCTAGGAGTTTAGTAGCTTATCCTAAAGTGATTTCCATAAATGTGCCTCTTGTGGCCGAATCTAAAATATTTCTAGAAGGAAAATTCAATCCGGCATAAAAAAATTGTATAATCATCCACAAATTCAAACCATGTGTAGGGCAATTACGTATCATTAATTTCATCCTCTCCCAAGCTTGTGCAACATGCTCATGATCAAGTTGCTTAAAATTCAAAATATCATTCCTAAGAGAGATGATCTTAGTGGGAGGAAAATACTTAGAGATAAAAGCATCTTTGCACTTATTCCATGAATCAATACTATTTTTAGGCAAAGAAGAGAACCAAATTTTAGCACGATCTCTAAGCGAAAACGGAAATAGCTTCAATTTAACAATATCATTATCCACATCTTTCTTCTTTTTCATATCACAAAAATCAACAAAGTTGTTTAGATGGGTAGCGGCATCTTCACTAGGAAGACCAGAAAATTGATCTTCCATAACAAGATTCAGCAAAGCGGTATTAATTTCACAAGATTTAACATTGATAGTAGGAGCAATCGGAGTGCTAATAAAATCATTATTGTTGGTATTGGAAAATTGACACAATTTAGTATTATATTGATCCATCATGACAAACAATAAATCGAACACACAAGCACACAAGAAGCAAGCAAAAAGAGATGAACGGAAAAGGGGCGAATAAAAGGCAAAGGTTTTCGAAAATCATTTTAGAAGTGGGGGAGAGGAAAACAAGAGGCGAATGGAAAATAATGTAATGCGAGGGAGAAGAGTTTATGATGGGTACTTGGTATGTCTTGACTTGGCGTAGATCTCCCCAGCAACGGCGCCAGAAATCCTTCTTGCTACCTCTTGAGCATGTGTTGGTCTTCCCTTGAAGAGGAAAGGGTGATGCAGCAAAGTAGTGTAAGTATTTCCCTCAGTTTTTGAGAATCAAGGTATTAATCCAGTAGGAGACAACACACAAGTCACCTAGTACCTGCACAAACAATCAAGAACCTTGCAACCAACACGATTAAGGGGTTGTCAATCCCTTCACGGTCACTCGCAAAAGTGAGATCTGATAAAGATAGTAAGATAAATATTTTTTGGTATTTTTTTGTATAGATTGGAAAGTAAAGATTGCAATATAGTAAACGAGATGCGATGTAAATAAAAGAGATGAAATATAATAAGAAAGAGACCCCGGGGCCATAGGTTTCACTAGTGGCTTCTCTCAAGATAGCATGTATTACGATGGGTGAACAAATTACTGCCGAGCAATTGGTAGAAAAGTGCATAGTAATGAAGATATCTAAGGCAATGATCATGAATATAGGCATCACATCTGTGTCAAGTAGATCGAAATGATTCTGCATCTACTACTATTACTCCACACATCGACCGCTATCCAGCATGCATCTAGAGTATTAAGTTCATAAGAACTGAGTAACACTTTAAGCAAGATGACATGATGTAGAGGGATAAACTCAAGCGATATGATATAAACCCCATCTTTTTATCCTCGATGGCAATAGTACAATATGTGCCTTGTTGCCCTTACTATCACTAGGAAAGGACACCGCAAGATTGAACCCAAAGCTAAGCACTTCTCCCATTGCAAGAAAGATCAGTATAGTAGGCTAAACTAAACAGATAATTCGAAGAGACTTGCAAAGATATCAAATCATGCATATAAGAATTCAGAGAAGAACCAAATAATATTCATAGATAATCAAGTTCATAAATCCACAATTCATCGGATCTTGGCAAACACACCGCAAAAGAGTATTACATCGAATAGATCTCCAAGAACATCGAGGAGAATTTTGTATTGAGGATCAAAGAGAGAGAAGAAGCCATCTAGCTAATAACTGTGGACCCGAAGGTTTGTGGTAAACTACTCACGCTTCATTGGAGAGGCTATGGTGTTGATGTAGAAGTCCTCCGTGATCGATTCCCCTTCTGGCAGATCGCCGAAAAAGGCCCCAAGATGGGATCTCACGGGTACAGTAGGTTGCGGCGGTGGAAAAGTGGTTTCGTGGCTCCCCCTGATGTTTCTAGGGTATAAGAGTATATATAGGCGAAAGAAGTACGTCAGTGGAGCTACGTGGGGCCCACGAGGTTGCGGGCATGCCTACCCCCCCTCCCCCCCGGACGCGCCCTCCTGCCTCGTGGCCGCCTCGCGGAGTTCCAGACTTCAACTCCAAGTCTTCTGGATTGCTTTCGGTCCAAGAAAGATCATCGCGAAGGTTTCATTCCATTTGGTATTCCTTTTCTGTGAAACTCTAAAATAGGCAAAAAAACAGAAACTGGCACCGGGCCTCCGGTTAATAGGTTAGTCCAAAAAATAATATAAAAGAGCATATTAAAGCCCATTAAACATCCAAAACAGATAATATAATAGCATGGAACAATCAAAAATTATAGATACGCTGGAGACATATCAATATGACATCAAAAAAGGGACAAGCCATGTAAACATCATGCAAGCTATATTACGGTCATGCAAAGCAATATGACAATGGTGGAGCGTGTCATAATAAAACGGAATGGTGGAAGTTGCATGTCAATATATCTCGGAATGGCTATGGAAATACCATAATAGGTAGGTATGGTGGCTGTTTTGAGTAAGGTTCAATGGTGGGTTTAATGCACCGGTGAAAGTTGTGTGGTACTAGAGAGGCTAGCAATGGTGGAAGGGCGAGAGTGCGTATAATCCATGGACTCAACATTAGTCCTAAAGAACTCACATACTTGTTGCAAAAAATTATTAGTTATCAAAACAAAGTAATAGATGCATGCTCCTAGGGGGATAGATTGGTAGGAAAAGACCATCGCTCGTCCCTGACCGCCACTCATAAGGAAGACAATCAATAAATAAATAAATCATGCTCTGACTTCATCACATAACAGTTCACCATACGTGCATGCTACAAGAATCACAAACTTTAACACAAGTACTTCTACCAACCAACAATTACTCACTAGCATGACTCAAATATTACCACCTTTATATATCAAGACAATCGTAAGGAATCAAACTTCTCATAGTATTCAATGCACTTTATATAAAAGTTTTTATTATATCCCTCCAGGATGCCCATCATATTAGGACTAAATTCATAACCAAAGCAAATTACCATGCTGTTTAGAAAGACTCTCAAAATAATATAGGTGAATCATGAGAGTTGAACAATTGCTACAAAATAAAGCCACCGCCGTGCTCTAAAAAGATATAAGTGAAGCACTAGAGCAAAAATTGCCTAGCTCAAAAGATATAAGTGAAGCACATAGAATATTCTAAGAAATTCGAGATTCATGGGTGTCCCTCTCAAAAGGTGTGTACATCAAGGATGATTTTGGAAAATTTAAAAGCAAAGACTCATATCATACAAGACGCTCCAAGCAAAACACATATCATGTGGTGAATAAAAATATAACCTCAAGTAAATTTACCGATTAATTGAAGATGAAAGAGGGGATGCCTTCCGGGGCATCCCCAAGCTTAGGCTCTTGGTTGTCCTTGAATATTACCTTGGGTGCCTTGGGCATCCCCAAGCTTAGGCTCTTGCTACTCCTTATTCCATAGTCCATCAAATCTTTACCCAAAACTTGAAAACTTCACAACACAAAACTCAACAGAAAACTCATGAGATCCGTTAGTATAAGAAAATAAATTCACAACTTTTGGTACTATTGTGAACTCATTCTTTATTTATATTGGTGTAATATATACTATATTACAACTTCTCCATGGTTCATACCCCCCGATACTACCCATAGATTCATCAAAATAAGCAAACAACACATAGAAAACAGAATATGTCAATAACAGAACAATCATAGTAATCTGTAAACTTCGAATACTTCTATAACTCCAAAAATTCTGAAAATTTAGGAAAACAGAGGCAATATATATATATATATATATATATATATATATATATATATATCTTGCGTATAAAATTTAGGAATTTATTGCGTTCCAGTAGCTCTGATCAATTCTGTTACTGGGTGAGGGAGTCCTGGACTAAGGGGTCCTCGGGCGTCCGGCCTATTATCCATGAGCCGGACTAATGGGCTGTGAAGACATGAAGGCCGAAGATTGCACCGTGTCCGGATTGGACTCTACTTGGCGTGGAAGGCAAGCTTGGCGACCAAAGATTCCTTTTTATGTAACCGACTCCATGTAAACCCTAGATCCCCTTGGTGTCTACATAAACCGAAGGGGATAGTCCGGAAAGGACACCACATATACTCATTACCATATTCATAGGCTAGACTTCTAGGGTTTAGTCATTACGATCTCGTGGTAGATCAACTCTTGTAATACTCATATTCATCAAGATCAATCAAGCAGGAAGTAGGGTATTACCTCCATAGAGAGGGCCTGAACCTGGGTAAACATCGTGTCCCCTGTCTCCTGTTACCATCGATCCTAGACGCACAATTCGGGACCCCCTACCCGAGATCCGCCGGTTTTGACACCGACATTGGTGCTTTCATTGAGAGTTCTACTGTGTCGTCGACAAAAGGTTTGATGGCCCCCTCAATCGTCAATAATGACGCTGTCCGAGGAGGAACCTTCCTCCCCGGATAGATCCTCGTATTCGGCGGCTTCGTACTGTGGGCCAACTCGCTTGGCCATCTGGAGCAGATCGACAGCTACGCCCCTGGCCATCAGGTCGGATTCGAAAGCTTGAACTACGTCGCGGATATCCGTGGAGACTTGATCTTCGAGGGACTTGAGCCCGCGGCGATCGCTCCCCCTCATCCTGATGAACGTGACTTAAATCTATCATCGGATCACACCCAGGAGATGGTTCATGCGGCTGCAACGACCTTAGAGCCAAAACAGATCGAGCCATCCGAGGCCTCGGAGTCCACGGCGTTGGAGCCGCACGTGGACGCGACGCCCTCCAATATTCGCTTTAACGGAACTTCGGACTCGTCTCCGGCTATAAGTTCCGGACTGTGTACACCCGCGGACACCGAGCTAGATAGGTTATTGATCATCGAGTTCAGCTCCACTGACGTGTTCCAGCACTCGCCTATGGGTGACATGCTAAAATCTTTAAAGAATTTGTCCTTGGAAAAGGACTCACAACCAAACTATGTCCGGTTCGAGCTAGAGACGGATGATGAGGTATTTCGCTTCCCACCCACCACCCACTTCATAGCCACCATCGATGACTTAACCGATGTGCTTGACTATGGCTCAGAAGACATCGACGGTATGGATGACAATGCCAACAAGGAGCACGGCCAAGACCCGCCATTCATTGGACGTTGGACGGTCACCTCTTCATACGACGTGTACATGGTTGATACACCTAAAGGATCCGGCGATGACAAAGAAGAGCCGGATACGAACAAAACCTCCAAGACACAGTCCAAGCGCTAGCGGCCCAAACGCCGCCCCAAGCCTGCCCGCCCAAAGGACGGTAACACTGGCACCAGAGAAAATAGTACTCCGGGCGACGCCGAAAACAGTGAAGACCCCGCCGGGGCTACATCCGAATAGGAACATGACAACAGGCAAGACAACCCAGACGAACAGGCCATAGAAGATGACCCGGAGGATGATAGTTACCGTCTGCCCTCCGAGGAGGAGACAAGCCTTGGCAACGAAGACTTCATCGTGCCTGAGGATCCTCTCGAGCAGGAGCGCTTTTAGCTTCAGCTCATAGCCACTGCAAGGAGCCTAAAAAAGAAACAACAGCAGCTTCAAGCTAAACAAGATCTGCTCGTCGATAGATGGACTAATGTCCTGATAGCCGAAGAATACGGCCTCAACCGCCCAGCCAAGAGCTACCCGAAACGCAGACTGCTACCTCAATTCAATGAGGAGGAGCCGGAGCATATATCTCCCTCACGTAATGCGGATCGACCACCATGTGGTCGAGACAGGGCGGCGGAACGGCCACCCCGCGGTCGAGATAAAGCGGCAACTCAGGCCGAACAGCAGACCGCCCCACCACCCCGTCAAAATAGGGACAGAAGAGTCTGGAGTCATCCGTACGACCTCCGACAGACTCTGGATAGTAGAGCAGGACACACAAGATCGATCTACGGATCACGAGGACGTGCCTCAAGGCGCGACGACGGCTACTTATTCGGACGTGACAAACCTAACCATGCTCGGGCCGAATGCCGCAGATGGACTCCTTTAGAGCTCCGCCACGATGCGGCCCGATATAGAGGCGCCGCACACCCGCTCTGCTTCACAGATGAAGTACTGGATCATGAATTCCCCGAGGGGTTCAAGCCCGTCAATATCGAATCATACGACAGCACAACCGATCCTGCAGTATGGATCGAGGATTTCATTCTCCACATCCACATGGCCCGAGGAAACGACCTCCACGCCATCAAATACCTCCCATTAAAACTCAAAGGATCAGCTCGGCACAGGTTAAATAGCCTGCCTGGGAACTCAATCGGCAACTGGGAGGACTTGGAAGAGGCTTTCCTCGACAACTTCCAAGGAACTTATGTCCGGCCACCAGATGTCGGTGACCTAAGCCACATAGTTCAACAACCCGAAGAATCGGCCAGGAAATTCTGGACTAGATTCCTAACCAAAAAGAACCAGATCGTTGACTATCCGGATGCCGAGGCCCTAGCATCCTTCAAACACAACATCCGTGATGAATGGCTAGCACGCCACCTCGGACAAGAAAAGCCAAAGTCAATGGCAGCCCTTGCGGCACTCATGACCCGCTTTTGCGCAGGTGAGGACAGTTGGCTCGCTCGTAGCAAATACACAGCCAGCGAGGCAGGCCCGACAGAGGCCAAGAATAGCACTGGCAGACTCCGGCGCAATAGACAAAAACGCAGAAGCAATGGCGACAACACCAAGGACAACACAATCAATGCCGGATTTAGTGGCTCCAAGTCTGGCCAACGGAAGAAACCCTACAAAAGAAACAACGAAGGACCTTCCAGCCTGGACCGCAGACTCGACCGTCCGTGCCAAATTCACGGCACCCCAGATAAGCAAGCCAATCATACCAACAGGGATTGTTGGGTCTTCAAGCAGGCTGGCAAATTAAATGCCGAAAACAAAGAAAAGGGATCACAAAGTGAGCACGAGGATGAAGAGCCCCGGTAGCAGAACACGGGGGGACAGAAGAAATCCCCCCCCCAAATCAAAATGGTGAACATGATATACGGCACGCACATCCCCAAAGAGGAGCGCAAACGAGCGCTTAGGGACGTCTACGCGGTAGAGCTAGTCGCCCTCAAATTCAATCCATGGTCGTCATTTCTGATCACCTTCGATTGACGAGATCATCCAACTAGTATCCGCCATGGTGGTTCGGCCGCACTGGTCCTTGACCCAATCATCGACGGATTCCACCTCACACGAGTCCTGATGGATGGCGGAAGCAGCCTCAACCTGCTGTACCAGGATACAATATGGAAGATGAGCATTAATCCCTCACAAATCAAACCGACAAAGACTACCTTTAAAGGAGTCATACCAGGTGTAGAGGCCCGCTGCACGGGTTCAATCACGCTAGAGGTGGTCTTCGGCTCTCCGGACAACTTCCAAAGCGAAGAGTTAATCTTCGATATCGTCCCCTTCCACAGCGACTACCACACACTGCTCGAACGAACCGCGTTTGCTCGATTTAATGCAGTGCCACACTATGCTTATCTCAAGCTCAAGATGCCCGGTCCACGCGGTGTCATAACACTCAATGGCAATACAGAACGCTCCCTCCGAACAGAGGAGCAAACCGCCGCCCTAGTAGCAGAAGTACAGAGCGGCCTTCTCAAGAAGTATTATAATCTAGCTGCCGAGCCCTTGGACACCATCAAGCGGGTCTGGACAACACTGCAATCGGACAGCACGGCTCGTCAAGAGCTTGACTAGCAATTCGGCCTCCATCCCAGCCCAATGAGGTAGTGGCATTCGTACCACGCGTACACAATTATGCACTCAAAATTCCATGGACATCGACGGAGGCACGAGATAACCCGGGGTCTACAATTCGGCCAGACCGATCCCGGACACACATACTTTTACCTCTTTTTCTTGTTTCAGGCACCTTTTTCCGCGGGCCTGATGTCAAGTCCTTTAGAAGGACTGAAGTACAGCGGAGGCAAGCAACACAGGTGTGTAGGGTAACCTTTATACGTTCTTCTTAACGGTGTTCATACTTATTTCTGAGGACCCGCACGCTGCGCCCCATTCCGGCATGTTAAATGGCCGGACACTTCTCGCACCATCTATACAAAATACGCCTTGATGTATCCATCCAATTATAATAAAAATGGTTCGTGGCTCAGTTCCTATGGTTTTCGCCTCTTACTTCGTTTTTATTTTGATCTGCTTATTTGTTGCATCGACACTCTTTTACGTTTAATATTCGCGAGGGGCTACCTGTCGCCCCACAATACGTCAGCACAGTCTGAACACTTCTTATATATGTGTTCGGCACCCCGAATTTAGCATTATATGCATTAGCTCCGAATCATGTCTTTGGTCAATTGTTCGGTTACTCGGCTCCTGTGCGCGCTACCCTATGTTCCGCTCCATCGGCTAGGGTAGTAAAGGGAGAACTACTGCGATTGTGCCCTGGCTTTGACCAGACGAGCACCTTAGTAGAGAAAGCCGAAAACTGACTGTCACGATATGGCGAGAGCTGGTCAGCTACTCGAGGGTTACAAATCGTTGGAGATTTTTTCCGCGTAACGCGAGAGATTGGCACTTCCTGATCAGATGCTGACAGCACTCTGGCTTAAACCAGGGGCTACGCTCATGCTTTATTATAAAACTCCTATGGCTAAGTGAGGGCGTTAAAGACATAAAGTCTGATTGCCTTGTTCGTTGCACTAAACAACTCCTTCAAGGACTATATAATTGGATTAAGATTGTTTAGATTCCATCCCGAACACCTCTGTACTATCTACGTGAGGGTAAAAACCGACAACTGGCAACCCTCAGATTACGCACAACACGGCCGCAAAGGAGGAAACAATTCAAAGCATAATAAAATTACTTTACAAAAACTGGCTTTGTTCCCATAATACAAGACAAAGGCAACATGAATACATTTATTCAAATACAATGTCCTGCGAACATTGCGCCGCTACAAGTCGAGACCCTTCTACAACATCCTCAAAATACCGCTCGGGTGTGCGGTGCTCCTTGCCCTCCGGCGGCCCGCTGGCAACTTCAACGGCGTTCATCTTCGCCCACCACATCTTGTAGCGAGCAAAGGCCATGCGGGCACCTTCAATACATACGGAGCGCTTGATAACATCTAGCCGACAACAGACGTTCACCATCCGCCTCACGAGTCTGAAGTAGCTGCTAGGAATATCTTCGACTGGCCATGGCCGGATTATCACATCCTTAATGGCTAGTCCGGGCACCCTATGCAGCTCCACCAGCTGCTTCAGCTGATCGGAGAAGGGCACGGGATGCTTTGGTGCCGCATACTACGACCAGAAGAGCCTCTCCGAAGAACCCCCTCCTTTGGCTCAATAGAACTCCACGACATCTGATACATTGTGTGGCAAATCTGCAAAAGCCCCTGGGGAACTCCGAACCCAGGTTAGTAAAAGGTACTGCTTCTCCGCATACTTGCTTTGCAACTTAAATGCCTTACCCATAGTGATCTTCTTGGCCTCCTGGATCTCCTTGCGGGCTGCATGGGCCTCATTTCATGCGGTCTCCATGCTCTGACGAGCCTTCGCGAGTTCGGTCCCTCGAAACGACGCATCACGCTCCAAGGCCTCACATTTTTTTCACCGCATCCTGGAGCTCCTGGTGGACTTCTTTGACCCAGGACTTTAGCTTCTTGCGGCCGGCTTGCTGCTGGACAGCTTGCTCCTCAGCCTCGCCCAGGGCCTTCCTCAGGGCCTCGACCTCGGTCGCGGCCTCTGCACATATCACAATACCACTGTCAATATACAACGCTTATCCTTTCCCGAACATATAGCAAGTCGTTCCTCACCTTGCTTCTGCTGGAGCCGAACCTTAACCACGCCAAGCTCGTTCTCGGTCTGCTCCAACCTCTGCTTCAGCTCTGAGACCTCGGCAACATGCAAGGTCGCGACCAACAGGGACGCCTGCTTATCGATACATATTCAGTCAGCCTCTTATAATTAAGGATTGATCCCCTGTCCGGTTCTCCCCGCTGAACACCGGACATCATCTCAGGGGCTACGGACTATATGGGTTTTTTCTCTTTCTTACCTCGAAACCTGTTAATAGGCTGCTGCAGGCTTCATTCAGTCCGCTCTTGGAGGACTGAACCTTCTCGATCACAGCACCCATAAGGATACGGTGCTTGTCCATGACGGAGGCGCTTCGTAGCACCCCCAACAGGTCATCTGGCACTCCTGGATGGACAGGAGCCACAGGTGGAAGCGAGGCAACCCCTCCTTCAAAGGAGGCTGATCGCCCGATTCCGGAGCCACATTGGTCTCCGGAATCGTATTCGGCTAAGGGTCGAACTGGATACGCCCTCTTTGCTAGTCTCCATGGTGATTGATTCCCCCATATGTCCGGCAGTGGAGGTCCCGCCTTGTGGCGCCTCCCGGACAACATCCTGGGCTCCTCCCTTCGGAGCGGTCCTCCGGGATAACACTTCGGTGTCGTCCCTGGCCTCGGGGGAGTAAGCAGGCGGTGGCAACATGCTCGCCATCTCCGACGGAGCCAACGAACCTCCAGATGAGGATCGCTGGATAAGGTCATGGGCCGGACAGCGATAGTGTGGATTAACCATATTAGAATAATAAAAAGGAAGGGCTGGATGTGCATGTAAATAAGCCATGTCACTTACGATGCGTCCTGGGGCCTAGTGCGGGCGTGACATTCCAAACTGCTATCGATGACCCGCGCGGCGTCAACCACTGGGGCGCCCTTCCATTTTTGGGCGCTTGCGCCTCCAGATGTGTTGGGGCCACCCTCTTCTTTTTCTCCTCGGGAGGAGGGTTGTTTTCCTCCTCCTCCTCTTCCTCCTCGTTGTCCTCAGGGATAGAGGAATGGGCCTCATTATCTTCGGACGTCGCGTCCAAAGTGCCCTTGTGACGGGGGCCACTCTTGTCCCCCTTGGCTTTCTTCTTGCCTTCTTCTCTGGCGCTGTATATGGCGCCGATACCAGCATCCTCGCCAAGCGCAGGATGACTGGTTCTTCGGGCAACGGAGCCGGGCACTGGATCCACTTCGCCCTCTCCCCCCAGTCCTGAGAGAGCAATACTAAGATCTCAGACATCATCCTCGAAACATTTAAGTTGGGAATACGTCAAAAGTAACATACCTCGCTGGCGGGGCGGTTACAATTGTGACCACGGTCTTAGTCCGTGGCCGGTGGCTTCTCGTTGCCCTTAAAGAGCAACTCCCAGGCCCCTTCAAGAGAAGTGTCAAAGAGCCTTCTCAGGGTCTGGTGCTTCTAAGAATTGAACTCCCATAAAGGGCGGCTTCGGCGCTGGCACGGAAGAATCTTGCGTATTAGCATCACCTGGATAACGTCAATGAGCTTGATGTCCTTGGTCACCATGCTTTGAATGCGCGTCTACAGCGCCATCAACTCGTCAGGTGAACACCAGTCCGGACTCTTCTCGACCCAGGAGGTGAGTCGCATGGGAGCATTGGGGTAGAATTCGGTAGGTGCGGCCCAGGTGGTGCCGCGAGGTTCTGTGATGTAGAACCGCTGCTTCTGCCATTCCTTTACTGTCGCCACAAAGGTGCCTTTGGGCCAGGAGACGTTGGATAGTTTGCTCACCATGGCCCCTCCGCACTCCGCGTGCTGGCCATCCACCACCTTCGGCTTCACGTCGAAGACTTTGAGCCACAGCCCAAAGTGGGGATGAATGCGGAGGAAGGCCTCACACACGATGATAAACGCCGAGATGTTGAGGAAGGAATTCGGGGACAGGTCATGGAAATCTATCCCATAGTAGTACATCAGCCCGTGGACAAAAGGGTGGAGTGGAAACCCTAGCCCGCGGAGGAAATGGGGGATGAATACTACCCTCTCTATGGGCTCCGGCATGGGGACAACTTGTCCCTCGGCTGGCTGGCGATGGGCGATCTCCTTCGCCAAATATCCTGCTGCCCGGAGCTTAGTAATGTCCGCCTCCTTGACAGTGGAGACCATCCACTTGCCCTGACCACCAGATCCGGACATGGTTGCTTGAGTGGAAAGGAGACGAGAACTTGGGCGCTGGAGCTTGAGATCGGAAACGCGGAGACAGAGAGAGAGCATGAGGAGAGGAGGAGTGAATCCTTATCCCCTTATAAAGGCAGCAAATATTAAATGCCTCCTCACTCGCCTTAGGGTTCGCCTCTTCCCTAGGATTGTATAAATGGCACAGTTGAGTTACCCATGCCCGCATTGATGAGAATCCCGCAATAAGGGGGCACGATCTCTGTTTTGACAAGATGTGCCAATAGCAACCGCGTCTCGAAGCGTCGGATGGCATAAGAAAAATGGTTCGAAATTATAACCGGACAGACGTGATGTCATGTTGGAAAAAAGCTATCAACAGATTAGATTTGTGCAAATATTATATTCTCTCTGCGGTTGTGTATGGTGTGCGTAACTGGTCAGGATACTATCATTGCATCCGAAGACTATCTTGCAGTTCAGAGAAAGGGGAACCCGCCTTACAATGCCGAAGACAATCAACGCGCCAGACTCCTCTTCATTGAAAGCCAGGTTCAGGGGCTACTGAGGGAGTCCTGGACTAAGGGGTCCTCGGGCGTCTGGCCTATTATCCATGGGCCGGACTGATGGGCTGTGAAGACATGAAGACCGAAGACTGCACCGTGCCCGAATTGGACTCTACTTGGCGTGGAAGGCAAGCTTGGCGACTGAAGATTCCTTTTTATGTAATCGACTCCATGTAAACCCTAGATCCCCTTGGTGTCTATATAAACCGAAGGGGATAGTCCGGAAAGGACACCACATGTACTCATTACCATATCATAGGCTAGACTTCTTTGGTTTAGTCATTACAATCTCGTGGTAGATCAACTCTTGTAATACTCATATTCATCAAGATCAATCAAGCAGGAAGTAGGGTATTACCTCCATAGAGAGGGCCCGAACCTGGGTAAACATCGTGTCCCCTATCTCCTATTACCATCGATCCTAGATGCATAGTTCAGGACTCCCTACCCGAGATCCGCCGGATTTGACACCGACACTGGGCGCAAAAGTTTCTGCTTTTCAGCAAGATCAAATCAACTATCACCGTAAGCCATCCCAAAGGTCTTACTTGGCACAAATACTAATTAAAACACCAAAACACAATTACTACAGAGGTAATAATGCGTATTTTATTCAATAACAGTAGCAAAACAAAAAACACAAAAATAAAATTGGGTTGCCTCCCAACAAGCGCAATTGTTTAACACCCCTGGCTAGGCATATTGTAATAGATCTAGGTATTGACATCTTTGGTATGCAATCCATAAGTAGCTCTCATAATAGATTCATATGGCAACTTAATTTTCTTTCTTGGAAAGTGTTCCATGCCCTTCCTTAACGGAAATTGAAATCTTATGTTTCCTTCTTTCCTATCAATAATTGCACCAATCGTTCTAAGGAAAGGTCTACCAAGAATAATAGGACATGTAGGATTGCAATCTATATCAAGAAAAATAAAATCTGCGGGCACATAATTCCTATTTGCAATAATAAGAACATCATTAATCCTTCCCATAGGTTTTTTAATAGTTGAATCCGCAAGATGCAAAATTAAAGAACAATCATCAAATTCACGGACACCTAACACATCACATAAAGTTTTTGGAATCGTGGAAACGCTAGCACCAAAATCACACAAAGCCTGGCACTCATAATCTTTAATTTTAATCTTAATAGTAGGTTCTCACTCATCATAAATCTTTCTAGGGATAGAAACTTCCAACTCAAGTTTTTCTTCAAAAGATTTCATCATAGCATCAACAATACGTTTAGTAAAAGCTATATTTTGATTATAAGCATGAGGAGAATTCAACATGGATTGCAACAAGGAAATACAATCTATCGAAGAACAATTATCATAATTAAAATCCTTGAAATCCTTGAAATTCATTGCTACTTAAAGTTTTGACCTCTCCAATCCCACTTTTATCAATTTTTGCATCAAGATCTATAAACTTTGAATCAGTGGGACATATTCTAGATAAAGTTGACTCGTCTCCAGTCCCATCTTTATCAAGATTTATATTAGAAAACAAAGATTCAATAGGAGTCACATCAATCACTTTAAGATCTTCATCATTATTTTCACGAGAAATTAAAGAACATGCTTTTACAAACCAATCTCGCTTAGCACGCATCCTAGCGGTTCTTTCTTTACATTCATCAATAGAAATTCTCATAGCTTTTAGAGACTCGTTAATATCATTCTTGGGTGGAATAGATCTAATTTTCAAAGAATCAATCTCAAGAGAAATTCTATCCATGTTCCTAGCCAAATCATCAATCTTAAGCAATTTTTCTTCAACCATAGCATTGAAATTCTTTTGGGAAGTACTAAATTCTTTAATATTGTTCTCAAGATCAGAGGGCATCTTATTATAATCTCCATACGAATTGTTGTAGTAGTTACCATAATTATTAGAGGAATTACTAGGAAACGGCTAGGACTGAAATTACCTCTATACACGTTATTACCAAAATTGTTCCTACCAACAAAATTCACATCCATAGATTCATTATTATTCCGAATCAAAGTGGACAAAGGCATATCATTAGGATCAATAGGAGCACTCTTACTAGCAAACAATTTCATAAGTTCATCCATCTTTCCACTCAAAACATTAATTTCTTCAATCACATGCACTTTTTTACTAGTAGAGGGTCTTTCGGTGTGCCATTGAGAATAATTAGCCATAATATTACCTAGGAGTTGAGTAGCTTCTCCTAATGTGATTTCCATAAAAGTACCTCCCGTGGCCGAATCTAAAAGATTTCTAGATGCAAAATTCAATCCGGCATAAAAAATTTGTATGATCGTCCATAAACTTAAACCATGAGTAGGGCAATTTCTTATCATCAATTTCATCCTCTCCCAAGATTGTGCAACATATTCATGATCAAGTTGCTTAAAATTCATTATATCGTTCCTAAGGGAGATGATCTTAGTAGAAGGAAAATACTTGCAAATAAAAGCATCTTTACACTTGTTCCATGAATCAATACTATTTTTTGGCAAAGATGAAAACCAAGTTTTAGCATGATCTCGCAGTGAGAACGGGAATAGATTCAATTTAACAATATTATTATCCACATCCTTCTTCTTTTGAATATCACACAACTCAAAGAAAGTATTTAGATGGGATGCGACATCTTCACTAGGAAGGCCGGAAAATTGTTCTTTTGTAACAAGATTCAACCAAGCGGCATTAATTTCATAAGATTCCGCACTAGTGGCGGGAGAAATCGGAGTACTAATAAAATCATTGTTATTGGCATTGGAAAAATCTCACAACTTGGTATTCTCTTGAGTCATAGTGACAAAACAAACAATCTAACACACAACCAACCAACAAGCAAACGAAAAGACGAACGAAAGAAAGGCGAATAAAAAGGGAAATCTTTTTGTGTTTTTCTGAAAATTGTTTTAGAAGTGGGGGAGAGGAAAACGAGAGGAAAATGGCAAATAATGTAATGCAAGAGATGAGAGTTTATGGTGGGTACTTAGTGATTGCGACTTGAACAACGTCGGTATTTCCCAAAGAGGACGGGATGATGCATCACAGCTACGGTAGGTATTTCCCTTAGTGATGAGACCAAGGTTATCGAACCAGTAGGAGAACCATGCAACAGTATGTAAATGGTACCTGCACGAAAAGAACAAATACTTGCAACCCGACGTGTTAAAGGGGTCGTCATTCCCTTTCGGGTAACGATGCTAGAAATTGTCGAGTTGACGGGATAAAAATAAGATAGATTGGATAAATAGATCGCGAATAAATGCAAAATAAAATAAAGTGCAACAAGGTATTTTTGGGTTTTTGGAAATGTATATCTGAAAATAAAAGCAAATACAAATAGATCTCGAAGGCAAATATAATAAAGAAGAGACCCGGGGGCTGTAGATTTCACTAGTGGCTTCTCTCGAGAAAAATAGCATACGGTGGGTAAACAAATTATTGTTCGGCAATTGATAGAACTTCAAATAATCATGACGATATCCAGGCAATGATCATTATATAGGCATCACGTCCAAGATTAGTAGACCGACTCTTGTTTGCATCTACTACTATTACTCCACACATCGACCGCTATCCAGCATGCATCTAGTGTATTAAGTTCATGGAGAAACGGAGTAATGCAATAAGAATGATGACATGATTTAGACAAGATCTATCTATGTAGAAATAGAACCCATCTTGTTATCCTTAATGGCATCGATACATACGTGTTGTTTCCCCTTTTGTCACTGGGATCATGCGCCGTAAGATCGAACCCATCACAAAGCACCTCTTCCATGGCAAGAAAATTTGATCTAGTCGGCCTAACTACACCAAAGATTCAAAGAAGAAATATGAGGCTATAAGTAATCATGCATATAAGATATCAAAAGACTAAAATAACTTTCATGGATAAAAACATATATCTGATCATAAACTCAAAGTTCATTGGATCCCAACAAACACACCGCGGAAAGAGTTACATCAAATAGATCTCCACGAGACCATTGTATTGAGAATCAAAAGAGAGAGAGAGAGAGAGAGAGAGAGAGAGAGAGAGAGACAGAGAGAGAGGAAGCCATCTAGCTACTAACTATGGACCCGTAGTTCTAAAATGAACTACTCACGCATCATCGGAGAGGCACCAATGAGGATGATGAACCCCTCTGTGATGATGTCTAGATTGGATCTGTGGTTTCTGGAACTTGCGGTGGCTGGAATTGATTTTCGTCGACTCCCCTAGGGTTTCTGGAATATTGGGGTATTTATAGAGCAAAGAGGCTGTGCGGGAGGCCACCGAGGTGGGCACAACCCACCAAGGTGCGCCTGGGCCCCCAGGTGCCCACCAGGGTGCGCCTGGGCCCCCAGGCGCACCCAGGTGGGTTGTGCCCCCTCAGGGCACCCCTATGGTACTTCTTTGGCCCATCGTGTGTCTTCTGGCTCGGAAAATTTCTCCAAAATTTTGTTGCATTTGGACTCCATTTGGTATTGATTTTCTGCGAAGTAAAAAACAAGCAAAAACAACAATTGGCACTGGGCACTATGTCAATAGGTTAGTCCCAAAAAATGATATAAAGTTGCTATAATATGATTGAAAAACATCCAATAATGATAATATAACAGCATGGAACAATAAAAAATTATAAATACGTTGGAGACGTATCAGCATCCCCAAGCTTAATTCCTACTCGTCCTCTAGTAGATAAATGATAAAAACAAAAAATTTGATGTGGAATGCTGCCTATCATGTTCATCGCATATTATTTTCTTTGTAGGATGGACATTTGGACTTTTATATCAAAGCAATAGTCTAGTTTTGACATGAAGATTTCAATACTAAGCATATCAACAAGCAACCATGTCTTTCAAAATATCAACACTAAAGCATATTATCCCTAGCCCATTCACTACAAAAAAATACACTTTCGTGATGATACGTGTTTGTCACAGTAGGTCACATTTTCTGTCATGCATGTACATCCATGACAAATTTATGACAGAATCAAGATAGTCATACATGTGCTGTCGTAGAAGTATTCCATGACATTACCAAAATTATCATCATGGAAGTGTCCACTTCCATGACGATAAATCGCGCGTTACAGAAGTGCTTTCCTCAAGGGTGACCGAAACGTGGCATCCACCGTAATGGAACGTTGTTAAGCTATCGGGTCCGGTTTTGGATCCGATAACCCGTTAATAGCCTCGACCAATGGGTATTTTCCACGTGTAAAATCATCATTGGCTGGAGGAAACACGTGTCAGCTCACCGTTGGGACAGATGTCATCCACTCCTTGGACCCAAAGCACCTCTGATACGTCGACACGTGGCACGGCCCAACAAAGGCCCATTCCTGTGAAAAGGCCAGCCCGTTTGACTTGGTCAAAATGTGGCGAGCCGGCCCATGGCAAGCCTGTTAATGGCATGTTCGCATATGGCCCATTTACAGCCCGCTAACCTAGGGCATCTTTACGGCCTATCCAAATTAGGCCTAGTAGCGTCATCTGGGCTAATATAATTCCAGCCCGTTTTAACTTCCGGCCCATGTATGGCGTATGACGTCTTTTGCCCATATGAGGCCCTTAGTAACCCTCGGCCCATTAATGGCCCGTGGTAAAACTGGCCCGTAATTAACAGTGTATCACTTTATACCCATTAATGACCCATTATTTCATTGGCCCGTTTCCAGCCCATGTTATCTTTCGACCTTCTCAGGGCCCATTTATTCTTGGGCTCATTTCTAGCATTCGTTTACTTTCAGCCCGTTACTGTCATTTTCTGCTTGTGGGCCAAATACAGCCCGTGGTTACAGTCGGCCCGTTTGTGGCCCGTTAATACATTGGGCCGTTTTCATAGCGTCATCAAATACGGCCTATTAACAATGGCCCGTTATGGTCGGCCCATGAACGGACGATTTCAACTCTAGCCCATTTACGACCATAATGTGGTTTGTTATTGGCCCATGTTTGGCCAACCGATCATACGGCCCGTAGAAGGCCCATTGATGATACGGCCCGTAGAAGGACCATTGTGTCTACGCCCCATAGAAGGCCCATTGTTTCTATGGCCCTTAGAAGGCCCATTGTCTCTACGGCCCATAGGTGGCCCATGTTAACTACAGTAAATATGTAGCCCATTGTTAATGTGACCTAGTTTTAAAAAATAGGTTATTGCGGCTATTAGCAAATCGCGGAAAAAGAACTGCACTGACTACAAGGAAACAAATAAACAAGATAACGGAAATAAATAAGCAAGAAACTTACGCAAGGCTATCATGGCTATTACACATATTACATCCACTAGGCATCAAAGTTCGCCACAAGTGCAAATATAGGGAACAAAGCAGCATATAAACGCCGCAGCAAAACAAGTCCAGAACTGATACCACTTCAGAAGAGATCAAGAAACAATATCATGGGTACCCATAATGCTGGCAAGATGCTTAGCAAGCTTATTAACTTTCTCTTGTTTGGCGCTTAAATCCTCCAGCACTTGCTGTTGCACCAGAAAGTATGCATCTGAATTCTGCAGGGACTTCCTCAGTCCTTTGACTTCTTGTCGCATAACATCAGATCGATGTCTTTCAACTTGAAGTTGAGACTCAAGAAGCCGAACTGATTCAGGCAGCAAGTTCAAAGAGTTGGTGCCAGCAGTAGTAGCCAGTAACTCGAACACTACATCAAGACATGACTTTGGGGTTGTCTCAGTATCTTCAATATAGTTTATATCGGCTTTCTTGGAGAACAACAGGGATGTCTCACTATCTTGAACCTGATCTGCATTACTTCCTTTACCATTGCATAACGGGGTACTCTTCTCCAATATTTTATCCGCGTTCTATGAAACGCATTTTGGTAAACCTGTTCAGTAGTAAGGTGGACAGGATAACAGCATGAAACAAACATATATCTATGTACTATGGTCATTGTATGGTCTATATCATTCTAGTTTATGTTGCCAAATCAAGATAGATATAGTTCGAATCATATCTATTTAAGACAAAGCAGCATAGACAGAATATAAGTGTGGGAAACTACACAATAATAACAACACTTGTAATGTGCATGGCATGAGAACATAACTGTTTATTCAATTGAAACTGAAATCAACATTGAGCAAGTTACAATAGCAAACACGTTAAAGAAATAGGTTTAAAACATACCTGTCGCGCCATTGGAGTTTCAATTGCATCCTTCAAATTTGAAATTAGTTGGTATGAGTAAATACAGTGCTGCAAGAGCAAAGTAGTATGAACCATAGCTATCGAACCTGACCTAAGAACAATTCTTCTTCTGCTTTAAGTGTTGACTTAAGGTTTAGAGTGGTGGTCCTTGTGCTTTGGGCACTGCAGTTGCATTACTAACTGCTTGTGTTTGGGTGCTCTGTGGTGGAGACGGTGATGTGTCAACAGGGACTGGGTTACTATCTGCTGGGGTTGGGGTTAGAAGGGGTGTAGCTGGTTCTCCGTCCAACTAGGTAGGGGTACAATCTAAGTGAGTCTGGGTTATGTGTGGTGTGGCTGGTTCTTGGGCAAGTACAATCGTGGTTCTAACTACATCGACAGGTAGCACGATCTTTTCTGAAGACCATGTTTTTACCCCACAGATACTACCATCACCCCCTCCAATTGAAATGGCTGATAAACAAGAAAATTAATTGAATGTACAGACATTGTAAGATAGACAGGTGCAATGGATAGTAGGGAAGAAAACGGGGCATGAAATAATTCACTTTTATGTTGTCTAACCAAACAGAATAGCAGGACATAATTTCAAATATATGATGGCTAATTAAATAGGATAGCATGACACAATTTCACATGTATGATGGCTAACTAAACAAGATAGAATGACATACTTCAAAATATGATGACTATGTAAACAGGATGACATGACATAACTATACGATGTGTCTATTAAAGTGGTTAGCATGCCATAAATCACAAACATGCCGTCGATGGAAACATGATGGCATAATATAATTCACGGATAGAATGACATAATTCAAAATATGATGACTATGTGAACACGATGAGATGATATAATCATATTATGTCTTTAGAAAATGGGTTGGCATGCCATGATTCAGATACATGCTATCTATGTAAACATCATGGCAAGATATAATTCAAATATATGATTTATATACTAAGGAAGTGAGCAGAGGGCAATCGCATATATGATGTGTCAACTAAGGAGATGGCATTCAATATCGTGTATATGATGTAAAAACTAAGCATTGCAATACAACATATGCATGATATGAGTAATATAACCCTGGCAAGTTTGAGCATACACCTCAGGGGGATAATAGGACTGGTCATCTGCCTCCGAATCCTCCTCTGAAGAGCTATCTGTAACCCGCAACATATCTGCTTCACCAGGTAGCATTGTCTGCTCTGAAGACCTTGTTTTCACTCCAGATTTCTCCATCACCAATTCAAATGGCTTATGCACAGGAAGAGCAGTTGAATATACAAACATTGTCGACAAAACAATGAGAAATACAAAAAAAGGACGGCATGATATAATTCACATATATGACGCTTGGCTAAACAGCATGGCATTGCATAATTCACATAAATAATGCCTTGCAACAACATAGCATTGCATAATTCACATATATAATGTCTTGCAAAAAGATGGCATTGCATAATTCACATATATGTTAATTAGACACTAAACAGGTGGCATTCACACAAATCATGTCTAAACTAAGCAAATGACATAGCAATGCAAGATACCATACGCATGATATGAGCAATATAAACCTGCCAAGTTAGAGCATGCACCTCGGGGGGGGGGACTGGTCATCTGTCTCTGAATCCTCCTCTTAGGAGCTATCTGTAACCAACAAGACATGCGCTTCGTCAGATAACATTGTCTGCTCTGAAGACCTTGTTTCCACTCCTGATTTTTCCATGACCGTGCTGAATGGCTGGTGCACAAGAAGAGTAATTGAATGTACTAAAATTGTTGACAAATTTAACACGTAATAAAAAATGATGTCATGATATAATTCACATATAAGATGACTGGCTCACCAGGGTGGCATTGTAAAATTCACATATATGATGCCTAGCTAAACAAGATGGCATTGCATGATTCACATATACAATAAAGAAACTAAACATATGGCATTGACACAAAGCATGTCTAAACTAAGCAGATGACATCTTTGATGTATACAGTAAGAAATGCAAGGCACCATATGCATGATATTACCAACATTAGCATGCCAAGTTAGAGCGAAGACCTCATAGGGTAAATAGGAGTGGTCTTCTGCTTCTGAATCCCCCTCAGTACAGTTATCTTCCTCTTGATTACGATCCGAAATGGGTGGAGGGGGGCTGCCTTTGCGCCCACCATGGAGCGACGCCTGCATGAAATTTTATTGCCACGCAAGGCTCGTCTCTTTTGCTCTACATGTTCAGTTCCATTGTGTACAATAACTGACATGGATAGGAATAAAACATTGTGAGATTATGTAAGGAGTGCATGCACAAATCCATAGTGAAGGTAGCAAACTATGGATAGACCCAAAACCAATGATAGCAGGCAGATAATAGCTTTAGTTAAAAAATACAGATAATGGCTCCTTTAATGTTTGTTTACACCCAACATGAAACTCATAGTAGACACCCGAAATTAACCAGATAGTAGACAGATAGTATTGATTGTTGCCCCAATATGTACTGATAGTAGACATGAAACTCATAGTAGACACCATTTAAAAACTCAAGTTTCAGCATTAGTTTGGACCTGAGTCGGAGTCTAATAGGTGAACACGACAATAAAGTAGCATGTCATCATATTAAGCGATGCATAACGTAAGCAGACACGGAAGAGTGCGGCCTCTCTTGCGGGCCCATGTAGTCCTCAAGGTCATCTGCTCAGTTGATGATGGTAATGCAGTTATCATGGCTGCCGGCGGCGGGGAAGAAGATCTGAGGCCACGAAAGATAGTCTGGAGAGCGGATCCCTGCTATGGTGAACCCTTCTGTCGTTGGAGCAGCTGAGCTGGGGTGGAACACAGCACCGCAGGAGCATGACAAACCACACAATGTTTTCTTTGACACATATCTGTAACAGAAGTAATTGTGTAAGGGATTGTTTGAATTTGAGGATTCTAACAATGCAGGGATAGGAAATAGATAGGAATAGGATAGGAATGCACGTGTAAAATAGAGAATTTAAAAACACAGGATTTCTGCCAATCTGGGTGTTTGGTTCACAAGAATTGTAAGATCACAGGATGCAAAGAAGCATGGTGAGATTAAGTCAAACAACAAGAACTGTACAACCTCTTTGGCGAAGCCATGTCGATCTCAGCGTGATTGGGTTGGCCGGTGAGGATGCTCCGGCTGACTTGGCTGTCGGAGGAGGGGAAGAAGATCTTAGGCGTCTAGAGATGGAGCCCGAGGTACTGCTCCGCTATGATGGAGGGTTTCGTCGTTGGAGCACCTCCGATGAGTTGTACGACACCGAGGCTGAAGCATGAAAAGAGAGACAATGTTAACCTGAGTGGAATTCTAATAGCATCTCCAATAGATGACATAAAATACATAACCACAAAGTGCTAGATGTATACATCAGCCACTCATCTCTGAACTTAACAGTCGAAACTGAATTTACCGATCAAAACTGAACTTAACTGTCGAAACTGAATTTTGCTATCGAAACTAAATTTTACTGTCGAAACTGAACGCACTAGAGGTGAGGCTACAAGTCAGTCGACTGACTTTTTCATCTCTGGTTAGTCGATTTTGCAACCGTTGGATACGAAATCAAGGGCATGCAGTTCATTTTCAACCTCCACCCCCCTGAGCCATCAGCCACCACCGGCCAAACAGTCGCCCCCCGCCGCCCCACCCGCCCCAAAAACACTCCCCACCGCCGGTCCGCCGGCCCCCGGCCATCCCTGTAGGCCCCCCGTGCCGAGCTTTTTCTCCGGCGATCCCCACACCACCGCCCCACAAACGCCGGTGACCACCGCCCCCACCCTAAACCCTAAGATAGATAGTGGGGTACCTCTCCATCGAGTCCCCTCCCCGTTGTGGCAAGTTCTTCCTTAACTCCGGCGAGCCACCCCACCCCCTAAAAATCGACTGACCCAAAAGTCGATTCAGTCGATTGAAGTGTAGCTAAATCGAAGCAGCATCGCAAGCAAGAGCAAGAGCGAGAGCAGCAGCGCGAGCAAGAGCAAGAGCAGACCAGGCAGGAGACCGAGAGCAAGAGAAGAGCAGCAGCGCGAGCGAGAGCTAAAGCAGCAGCAGCTCCTACTGATGTGGACGTCGCCGCCGAGGGAGTGACGCCGTGGAGGATGTGGTCGGCAATGCCGCCGTGGATGGAGCCGCGCCGTGTCGGCTCGGGACCGAGCGCCGGCAGCATCATGAGATTGAATCAAGAAGAAAATGCGGTGATTAGTGTACAACCTCTTTGGTGGCGCCGATTAGGCAGCAGCTTCATCCGAGGAAATGGTGATGATGATGCTCTTCCGGTGGTGCAGGTGAAGACAGCGGTGTGGGAATGGAGGTGGTGCAAAAGACAAGGGGAACGTCGGGGCAACTCCTTGGAGGTGGAGGACGGGGTGGCTGAACCGGCGGGACGATCAGATCGACGACGGAACCTCATCCGGTATAGTGGATGAGGGACGTCGAGGTGTTGCTATGGACGACGTCGTCGGGGAAGAGGCTCCGGCTGGGTGGCGGACGGAGGAGGGTGTGGGGCTTCGCAGGTTTTGCCGGCCTCGGTGTACGAATGGGTGGGCGGATGGGATGGGAGTGGGGAACCATGGCTTAGGGACGCGCTTGTCCGAAATGTGGGGTAAGTTACGAAAGTACCCCCACCTCTTTGAGGCGGTTCTTTCGGTTCAGGGGTATCACGGGCATTTCTCGTGTCAGGATTTCACATGAGGTGGGAGTTCTCGCGCGCGTTGTAATTTTGGAATAGCAAGGTGTGGGTTGAGATGGAGGGAGTTGTCGGAGCACAAGGAGACAAAGATATATCTTAAATATTTCGGGCTAACAAGGCGCGGGTTGAAATTTCCGGACAAGCCTAACGTGTACTGTACAAAATTAATTCGCACTACAAATGTCATTCAAAACTTTGAATTCATGTTATGTTCAATGAAAATATTTCGCTACGTGTATAATTCATGCAACCTAGTACTCAAATGAACGTTTTAGTGCATCCCAAACGTATATACTACCGCTTCAATATGAACTAAATTTGAATTCATTTCTCCATTTGAATAAGATCTACAATAATGATTGTTGTGAAGTCAAAGCATTTGAATTCGTTTCTCTGTTTTATTAAGATCTACAATCGTCATTATTGTCAAGTTAAACCATCGTTTGTGTATCATCTTCACAGCACACCACATGATTAGTCTCGAGTTACATATGAACTATGTGTACTATATGAACTCGAACTCAATTTTTTGAATCCACTTTATGTTGATTTCAAATCATAGTACATTTCAAGATCTAGCTAGATCTTCACAAACTAAACCATGTCTCGTATGTATAATGTGTTTATCACATTATGTATGGTGCCCCGCCCCCTACGCCTACAAGTATTTAGATGTGAGTTGCAAACACCACACATTACCACAAATTCAACTAAAATGTGAGAATGTTCGATATATAGTATTGTTTTAGTTTGTTCAATATTTAGTTGTAAGCTGCAAACGCCACACATTATCACAAATTCAAATAAAATGTGAGATTGTTCGATGTATAGTATGGTTTAGATTGTTCGACATTTAGTTGTGAGTTGAAAACGCCATGCATTATCACATTATGGTATAACATGTGCAAAACCACAACAAGCGTATCACCGCTATATTCATGCAAGCATATGTTTAAAACACTATGATATCCTATTCAAATATATGAATCCACTTTCATATCAAATTATGATCTTTATTAGTCTCTTACATCCACACAATCCTCTAACCTTTGTAGCTACCACTAACTTTCTCTCGTGCATGCACACGCCCTCCTCGCCCTCCCCCTCCCTCAGAATTCTATCCATCGCGCACATTCATTTTTTTTCTTTAGTCGTTCTCCCACAGTCTCCACAACTCCTTCCCGACACACATCGATCGATAAACCTCTCCAGCGATGTCTGCCTACAACATACACACGCACCTTCAATCTCCTCCTTTATGTGTCCTTGCCTCGTGTCTCTCATACGGTCCCACACATGTGTAAACTCTCGCCCCTCTTTTCATTGATCTCACAACCGCACACTACTCCCCCTATCTTGCTAGTAGCTGGGCCTCTCGCACCACCTCCTAGCTCCATTCTCTCTGTCTATCCGTCTCGCCGGGCCTTATTTTCCTCTAACAAATGGATGTACACCGACCGATCTCCCGCTATACATATAGCTAGCTAGGTCCTTATAACTCGTTTTCCCCACGTGTCGATCGATCTACCTCATTAGTTATGTCTCTCCCTTCCTCCGACAAACAACAATTGATCTACCGATCTATTTAGGTTTGCTTACCAAACACATGGTTCCCCTTCATCATCCATGGATGTGTCCCGACAGATCTATCACGCACAGACACACACACAAACACATCCCCACTTTAATTGATAATATTGCAGTTCCACCCTCAGTTTGTCTAGTGGGCCTCTCCCACCATCTTCGAGAAGCAACTCCATCACCCATCCAGCACTCTACCCCGCTCCCTCCCTCTCTCTCTCCTCTCTCTCTCTGTCCCTCCTATTTCCCATCCTTTAGTTATGTATGGATGTCGATCGATCTCCCTCAAGACATAGTTGGGTCTCTCCTTCTCAACACATATATGAGTCGTTCTACCTCTATAGTTAGGCCTCTGCCTACCCCTCCCCCCACCCCCTCCCACACACACACCGATACATCGAGCGCTCTAGTCATGTCTCCCTGCCACACACAAACTTGACCTGTGCCCTCTGATGTTCTGGTAGCTAGGTCAGTCGCCCTATATCTTTGACTTGCACACACACACACACACAATTTCGATGGCTCTCTTCATCGATCTCGCACCCACCCACTTGATCCTCTCTTCGACTCTATCGATATCTATGACCCCTCCCTCTCTTCTCGTGGAACGCCCGACCCTCTATATATGATATGGATAGGCCTCCATTTCACACACATTGCATGCAAAATTTTGTTTGAGATGTCATCGACACATATTCCCACAAATACATTCACGAAATCAACCTCCCCCCCAAAAAAAAACAAAAAACACTCACGAATGCACAAGACATTTGTCTAGGTTTGTATCTCTCACACACACTCACGTAGGTGGGGGACATGCATGAAGAGAAGAGGTGCACGCACGACGCACGTACTCCCATCTCTTTCCCAACCACACCCGCGCGGGTACACGGTGGAGCTCATTTCTGTACGAAAAGGCAGCCCACGTGGTAATTTGACACACGTACTGGTTGTCCACTAGATGGAGGGAGGATCTTCTACCATGGGTGAACAAAGAAATAGCGACTTGACGCGTTATGTTAAAAAAAGAGGCAACCCATGTGGGGCCTACCTTAGAGGCAAGGCTCTATACACTGGAGTACTTTTGATGTGTCCCGTCAACTCGTAGAACGAGGAGAAGTTGGTTAGTATGCCATCTCCCCCACCCACGGGCGCGGTGGCTCGCAGGATGAGGTGAAGCTTGCTTACTACGCCTTACGCCCGCTCCCTCGCCCACGCGCGCGATGGCTCGCAGGACGAGGAGAAAATTTTACTAGTACTCCCACCGTTTACTCCTCGTCCCTACCTTGGTTAGAGAGATTATCATATTGTTTGGAATATATGTCCTTTAGTAGATTTCAATATGAACTTCTAGTACATACTCCAAACACTGGTGTATATAGACGTATTTTAGAGTGTAGATTCACTCATTTTGCTCCGTATGTAGTCCATATTGAAACAGGTGTAATAGTACGCACTCTCCCTCGACCCTCGACCCTCGCCACGTGGTGTACGTGCAGCAATTCATTCGGTCTCATATAGCCAGAACTATATATATTGCAGTACCATTATTGCTCGACTTCCCGAAGAGGCGAAGAGCCAATCGCGAGGTTAATAGTTTGGAGATGCCAAGCGCAAGGTTTATAGGAGAACGAGTAGTAGGTGCCGCGTAATTTATAAATAAAGTTTTTTTCTTCAGTGGCACGTACGCAATATAAATAGGTTCATATGGAGAGAAAAGGAAACCGCTCCACTATATACATAGGCAGGACAAGCCTACACGGTTGCTTGCTGGGGTTGCTCTCTTCAGTTTTCACACTCTCTCGCACAAAACCACTGTGGCCACATATCTAACATCCTGGTGGATCATGTCCGTTAGGGGAAGGGGTGTATGCTTACTGTAGATGCGGTCGCCGTCGCCGATGGCGAAAACCCACTGTCGGCACATCCCGATCAGGGGTACCCTCCATTCTCTCTCACAAAGCCGGTGAGGTTGCCTTCGTCCATTGCTCACTGCCGCGATGTGGGTAGTTGCCTCCTCCCGCCGCCCTCCTCTAGGTTGAGCTACGTCCCGACATCCCTTAGGTACAACTCCCTTTATAGCCGGCTTGCACCACTACTCCAGCTGCCCACATCACCCCATGTGGATATTTCTCTACTTCTTTGCCCCGCACATACCTCTACTGGCTTCTACGTACTGTATTTGTGATGAGTTTATGTCTCATCAACTAGTCCCAATAATCTTATTCTAATCACGCTTCTTCAATTTCTTTGCCACAGGGATGCTCATCTCGATTTTGGTGAAACTGCACAAAATGATCCGATGGTCAAAGTGTTGCAAACTTCATTTCTTAGGAAGCACCGACACTGCTAGCAAATTAAAGCCTGGTTAGGGTTTACGGTTCAAGGGCTAGGGACTGCATGGATCGTTTTTTCTTTAGTTGTCTCTGTTTCAATGGCTAGGGACTACATGAGTAGTAGTAGTACTGTACGCCTTACGCCCGCTCCCTCGCCCACGCGCGCAGTGGCTTGCAGGACGAGGAGAAAATTTTACTACTCCCTCTGTTTACTCCTCGTCCCTACTACCTTGGTTAGAGAGATTATCATATTGTTTGGAATATATATGTCCTTTAGTCGATTTCAATATGAACTACTAGTACATACTCCAAACACTGATGTATATAGACGTATTTAAGAGTGTAGATTCACTCATTTTGCTCCGTATGTAGCATAAAGTTGAGACGCTTATTTTGGAACAGAGGGAGTACATATTTTCTATGATCTGTCAATCATTGAGATGCAATAGCATGCATGTTAGTCTCCTTTGTATCTTATGAAATGTTGCAACGGGCAACCTTGGACGCAAGATACATGTAACAGAAGCTGGAAGCTTCATATCATTGTACTATCTCGTTGATAAATTACAATACATACTATACAAGTACTTCCTCCGTTCCTAAATATAAGTATTTGTAGAAATTTCACCATGAACCACATACGGATGTATATAGATGCATTTTAAGTGTAGATCCATTCATTTTGTTCCGTATGTAGTCCACCTAGTGGAATCTCTACAAATACTTACATTTAGGAACGGAGGGAGTACTATGTAAAGAGTTAGGTGTCGCACGGTGTCCTGAAAATATGGTGACAGTGTAAGGTGGGCCTTGTAATCACTGAGTCTGCGTGTTTTCACTGCTCTTGCACTCCTCCGCCGTAAGAATGGAGAAAATTGTAATCTAGTAGTACCTCCTTTCGCCAAAAGCATGGGACATCCAGCAGTCCTACCACCCTAGTAATAATGACCAATGAGCCGTCAAATCACGTAGACCCAGCAGTAAGTTGGACGGACGAAGCAACCATCACTCTTGAATCCGCTTATCCCTTCAACGCAGGCGCCAGTGAGAGGTCGCGTCCGCTCTGCCCGAGCATGAATGCGGCACAGATTCTTTGGAGCGGCGCTGACCGTTTCGGGCGAGAAGCGCGCGCGGGCAATGGAGGGGCTTTGGGTGGGCCAGGCTGGTCAGGAGCGGGCGTGGCAGCTGTTCGCCTGTCCCTACCGGATGCCCGAAAACGAGAGAATGCATCGACTCTCGCGGCTAAAATCGTACACTACACACCATCTCTCTATAGGAATAGGTCGATCTGTCTCTCTCTCTAACACAAACATGTTGTTAAACACACACACACACGCACATGCACACGCACACGCACACACTGGTTCATAGAATAGGAAAATCGTGCGAGTGCGAAGCCACAGGAAGTGAGATACAAATGTAGTACATACAAGAAGAGAAGAGGTGATGAATATTCCATCAAACCTGGACTCAGGAGTAGTACTCCCTCCATCTAGGTGTTAAGTCATCCTACGGAAATCAGATATTCCCAAAATGTTTAGGCGTAGTCCATTAACTTCGCATCTCAATCCCCTCCTGGCCTCGTTGATAGCGAGTGTTGTTACTTTGGGAGCATTTGGATCCTTAGCAAGAACATCTTATAGCATAGCCGGGCAAGGTTAGGCATTTGGAACTGTTAAAATATGTTAGCTTTTGTGGGCCAGCTAGCTTGGGTGGGCTAGAAAAACCTTGCTAGCTCAGGAGAGCCAGATCGGCTCGCTTCCGACGGAAAACTTCGCGTAGTAGTAACATAGACTAGTAACATATGCATGTTGTACTAGTCCAAGTTACTCACCACTATGACCAGCCTAAGCAATGTAACCAAACGCTCCTTACTCTGCCTTGTTATCTCCCCCGGAAACCCAATGCATGGAGCGCAACTACGCGTTGATCAGTCAAGAAATCAAAGTCGGCTTGCATGAGAGTTAATAAGTGGCCCTGCATGGTAGCTAAAACGGCATCTCTTAGTTGTTTGGATTAATTGTTGCATTTAGAGACAGAAATCAGGGCTTTGATTGGAGGAATGACTTGTCAAGTTTCTCCTTCTCCTCCAATCTGCTTGCACCTTGGTCCCGCTGCACCTTCTAATGTGACTTATTGCACCTAGACGGAGGGAGTCGTACGAGATACGATGGCACACTGACTTAGTTCGAATACAAGTGCCCAAAATTGTGTGCATGTTATAATAAGGTTTCACTTAAAATAGTACGTGAGCGAATAGAGGGATCAATTGGACAGTGTTCCCGAGCAGTAGCGCTATGTGTGAGGTAAGATACACCGCTGGTGCTTTTAATTTTTCTTATTAATTTGTTTGTTTCACCCTCTGGCTGGTGGGACCCAATGTACTACGTGGAGAGAGGTAAGGTGACTAAGGCTGCATTATTTCTGCACCACTGTGGATAGTCTTACCACCAAAGCCACATGACACGATTATGATTTAAATCTCAATGACTCCCACACACAAAAAATACGGCATGCTTGTCACACGAATGCAGGAATGTATAAATGGTTACTTTCCTCTCGTTGAAAATAACGGGAGGGTTGTGTAGCTGGTTAGCCTGTTCGCTCATCAAACTTGAGGTCTCGGGCTCGATAACTACACTTGAGCATAATTTGTGCCAAGAGGATTCTTTGACTGGTCAAAATGGATGGATACGGAGCTATACGATCTTGTAGTGACCGTATAATCACCTCATCACGTATAAGATGCAGCCTCGGTGCTTGTTTTCTAGGGTTTGCACTCTTCACACTCTCTCCAGTATATATACATGTTGGAGCCTCAGCGCTCGTAGTTGTTCTCTTCACACTCTCTCACCCTCTCCAGATCTAAACAAGACTTCGTTGGCCTCTCTCTCTCCCCTCACTACTGGTCTGCTTGTAGTTGCTCTCTTCACACTCTCTCACCCTCTCCAGATCTAAACAAGACTTCGTTGGCCTCTCTCTCTCCCTTCACTACTGGTCAAAGAGCTGGCAGGATTCGTCCGTCGGGATGGGAAGAAGGCTTAACATTGTCGCCGTTGACGAGGGAGGGAATCCACTACCGGTGCAGTTGTTCACTTTCACCCAGCGGTGGCGCGGGAGGGCCTCCGACCCCTTCTTCTTCACCGGCATACATAGTGTGGGTCGAACGACCTCCGGTCACCCACCGAACCACACCCCAAGAACTTTAAGGTATAATTTACTTATTCCACATGCATTGCTCTAGCTGCACGTGGGATTTTTCCGCTTCTGCACTCGAATCTAGGTGTTGGATCAAACAGGAAAGTAGTGGGGAAAGTCGTATACCATGAATCTAGGGTGTGGTTCAAAGAGGAAAGGAATGGGGGGAAGTAGTGTGAAAAGTTGTATAGCATGAATCTAGGACGTGGTTCAAAAAGGAACGGAAGGGGGAAAGTTGTATCGCATGAATCTAAGATGTGGTTCAAAGAGGACAGGAATGGGGGAAAGTAGTGGGGAAAGTTGTATAGCATAAATCTAGGACGTGGTTCATAGAGGAAAGGAAGTGGGGAAAGTAGTAGTACAGACTGGCTATCCAACACCTACGTTGGTCGAAAAGGGAAAACAATGACAAACGCAGTATGCACATCTGTAACGAACTGATCTTTTGTTTTGGGGGACAAGGCTGTAGAGTTTGAGCAGGACTAGATTTGCTGTACTCACATAGGGAAAGGTGTCTAAAGATAATAGAACAGGGACCAACACAAATATGCTCCTTGGTTGTTTGTTCTTTGTTGCAACAGACTGTGCATCACCCCAGTACATCGATAGATGCACATGATGCTGGTGCGTCCACTGTCCCGTGCAACTCTTTAGCTGTTGTTAATCTAAGTCCCTGTTTGGTTAAAACCTCCCTAGTCCCTACCTGCTTGGTTCCAGGGACTAAACATGGACTAGTGGTTATTAAATGACATGCTAAAAGACCATGTTACCCCTAGTAATGAACTAATAGAGACAAGGTGCGATGCGTGGCAGGGGCAACTATTGGAAAAAGTCCCAAAAAGACTCTCCCTCGGGGTCTTCTTTCTTTAGTCCCAAATGCCCACTTTTAGTCCCTAAAAGTCCTCATGTTTGGTTTAGATGGGACCGACACAGAGTTTTTTTAGTCCCTCCACCAAAATGTCCCTGTAAACAAGCACCCTCTAATAATGCCGCTGGAAAATTGATGCAATGCCACAGTTAAAAGCAAATTACATGTTTAATGAATTTTATTGTTAGTGTAATCTCTTTGTTAATATTAATCAATGCCACCATTTGAGAAATGCTACTGTCTTGCTTTCTTTCCCATTTAGGTAAGGTAGATGCTTCTTTTTGTTGGCTTCTGTGTCATCCACCGTTATTGACCACTAGTTGTTTCCTTTGCACCTCTGTGTAAACAGGGTTATCTACTTTACCTCGTTGCCATTGTGAACTTTTGTTGCACTGCACAAAACACTTTTGTTTTAAGAGTGTTTTGTGAAGTTCAACCAAAGTGTCACATCGACAGTATTGCTTGATTGCTTGATCTTAGTGGAACTGCACAAGAGGAGATCTTACTTCCTACCTGTGTTGGCAAATTTGGTTCAGATCTTCTTCTTGTGATTTGTTTGAATTCCGCGTCATGAGAGGTCAGTACTAGCCTTCTTTCACATGATTATGCAGTGTTCTTTCATATGTTGTGCTACCTGTACGGTAATGTTGCTTGATTTTAGTGAACTGCACAAATGGAGACAAGACTTCCAATCTGTATGTGCACCGCAATATCCCATTGTGGTTAGATAAGGATATTTCACAACTGTTGGCCTGTATTTTGCCACTTTCATTAGAAAATTAATGTCATTTTTTAGTGCTATACTTGTGCAACCTAATTTACATGCCAAATATTACATTGAAGGTGAAGCTTGTCTGTTATTGAACCAAGTGATGAAGGGGAAGAACAAGCGGAAGAAAAACAAAAATCAACTACTGGTGCTGTAATGAAGCACTGGAACTATGATGACACAAGTAATGATACAGTTTTGCATCTTAATTTATTGCTATGGCTGGAACGAGCAATTATTTTTCCACTGATTTGATGCCACTCTTAATGTAATACATAATTATCTCTACTTGTGAAACAGGGATCTTCTTTGAAGATACCATATATTTTAGTGGAACTGCACAAGAAGATGTTGGAAACATTAATCTAATCGAGGAGTATATAGTAAGCATGGCCACCACAGTAGATAGCAAATGGTTCCGGAGAAGTTCTTCATTTGTATGCTCTACACAATAAGCCTCCTGACAAAGGTTGGTACTCGCCCACTGATTTCATCCATATGATTGAGCTTTGTCATCTCTATTGGTGTTGTGCTACTGTTTAGATATTTTCATCAAAAAGTGGTATTGTCCTTGAGAAGTGCTTCATCTATGTTGTTTTAAATATTTCATTTCCTTTTTTCGAGCAAACACAGATGCTAGCATTTAGTTATCCTCTTGTCTTTGCACAACAGGATCATCCTCCTCTGAAGAAGAATATGGAGTACGTGAAGTGACTAGTTCCGATTATGCCAGTATAAAGAAGCCCTGTCTATCTTCCCATCAGAAGGAGCAGTTGAAGGATGGTTACATTATCCCCCACAAGACCAAACTAACTTCAGCTCAGAAGGACTAACAAATCTCCATTTTCTTGCTGTGATGCGCGAGTACAATGTTGTTCTAGGATTCTTTCCGGTGAGTTCCATTTTTCTAAAAGTGTGCTCTGCATGGACCATGTAGGTGCCTGTTTAAACTGTCAATTCATAGTATAGTTTGCTTTATACTAATCACTTTTTTGTATTTGTGCAAATAGGGGTGCTCAGCTTGATTTCAATGGGAACTGCACAAAATGTTCATCAATACATGGCATCATACATTTCCACCACAAGAAAGGAGGTGCCGATAAGTTCAAGGCGTTGCAACATATAAAGGCGAAATCATACAAGCTACGCGCGAATTTGGTTGATTTTGGTGGAACTGCACAAAAAGAACAGCTGGTTTATTTAGCACGAGGTGCCATGTCAATGTCTGAACTGATGGCAAACCCTTCCCATTCCACAATCGTAGGCATTTGATATTTTGGAATGGGAAAACCTTGTCAAATTTTGCTCATTGATTTTAGCAAGAAGACATGTGTTTGATATTTTTGAATGGGACGCCCTTTGCTGTCAGCAGCGTCGATCCATTTTTTTCTTTATTCTTTAGTTGTGAAGTAAATATTGGCTCTGACATGTGAATCGCTGAGATGCATAATCATCGATTGTTTTGAATGTTCTCTATGAATTGACAGGCCTATGTGTTTGATTGCAATGTACAGGAACGCTAAAAAGCTGCTCAAACTCTTTGTACTCCTTCTATTCCTTTTTACTTCGCACATTGTGAAAGTGCATCCTTTTTCCTATAAGATTGGTCAAAGTAGAGATACTTTGAGTGCAGAAAAAACTTGTACTCAGACTAGAAAGGACCGGAGGGAGTACATGTGAAACTACTGCAAACGAGGTGATCACCCTGGGAATAATGCTAGTACGTATTGTTTTGCATGTTCATCCAATGCAAGTGATACAAGAATTCGAACTAATCGAAATAAATTCATTCATACACGATTGGATTTCATATAAACAATGCCGGATTTCATTACATTTCATACATTCTTCAACTAAAAAGGGGTGCGCTGGAGGTATAATTAATTAACTGAAGCTACCCACCTGTGTCCGGCTGAGCCGAACTGAAGCTTCAGTGACTTAAATGCAGGTGCAGTTGCGTAACTGACATGTGGCCCAGATGCCTGTTGGGCCCACATGTCAGTCAGCTAACTGCACCAGCATTTAAGTAGAAGCAGCATCCTTCTCCAACATAGCTCTCCGACTCCACGTCGCCGCCAAGAAGCTAACCGACCGTCAGTGGGTCAACCCGCCTAGCTTGTCATAGCAATTAGGGCATCTAGGAGCCCAATGATCAGGATCCCCACATGACAAACATCTTTCTTCTTGTCATTCTTCTTCTTGAAGTTTGTGTGTTGCACAGCCTTGTTCTTCCCATCAAACTTTGCTTTACCATCAAACTTGCCCTTGTTATTGAACTTGTGGGGCTGGAAGTTCGTCTTCTGTACCAGATTGGCACTATATCCTCCCTCAATTCCTCAAGCATGTGTGTCCTTTGCTCTCGCCTTTTCTTCCACATCAAGAGTGCCAATGAGATCCATGATGGAGGAAGCTTAGTGATGATACCTTTGGCAACAAAATTGTCCGGTAACATACAACTGAAGTGCTCAAGTTCTCTAGCAAATGACTGTATCTCATGAGCTTGCTCAACCACGGAGTGCTCTTCAATCATCCTGTAATCATAGAATTGCTCCATGATGTACAGTCCAGTGCCAGCAACCGGAGGGTAGCAGCGGTGGCCTTACTTGGACCCGAGCAGCGGCGCCTACCATGTTCTACTCTTCCTCGTTTTCTGTGTGGCGTGGCCTCGTTGGCAGTGAGGCGGGGCCTCGGCGGAGCCGGCGATGTCCTTTGTCTCATTGCCGGCGGGCGGCGCCTCGGCGGAGCGAGGGAAATCCTCCCCCTCGTTGCCGGCAGGGTGGGGCCTCAGCGGAACCAGGGGTGTCCTCTGCCTCGTTGTTGGCACCGCGGGGCCTCGGCGGAGCAGGGCCTCGTCGACGCCAGTGGAACGGGGACTCATCGGAGCCGGCATTGTCCTCTGCCTCATCCTCGGTCTCGCCAAACAGTGCCTTGCCTGCTTCATCGCCCTCTTTGTAGGCGACCGAGCCTCCGCCACCCGCATGCGGTACCGCCAGCGCTCGAGGTGGCCCTCGCGGCAGAGCGGTACGAGTCGAGGAGCGCCTCCTGCTCCGTCCGCTCCGCGACGATCTGCTCCTCCGCCTGCATGTGATCCTGGAGGAGATGGTGGTTGTAGGCGGCGTCGGCCTGCGCCTCCTGGAACTGCTCCTCACGCTTCTGCCTCACCATGTCCATATATTGGGCACAGGCCTCGCCGATGGTCATGGTGCCATGCACCGGCGAGGATGGCGCAGAGGAGGGGGTTAGCGCCGGATCGTCGACTACCATGTTCTCCATTGGGACGTCATCGTCCTCCGGCTGCCTTTCTGCCGGCCAGTCGGCAGCAATGGCTGCCATCTCCTTGTGGTCCGTCGTCCGCCGGTCCCAAAGAGCGCTGGAGCGCAAGGAAGCCATGGTGGGCAGTAGTGGTGTGGACAGGAGAATAGGAACAGATGCAGATGACTGCGGCTATGGCCGGCGCAGCAGTTTATATTGCAATGGTGGGCGACGGAGGGGCGGACGTGTGGCGCCGGAGTAGCCGCCTTGGCAATCGTGTATCGTTAATGTGGGCGGCAGAAGGACGGACGGACGGCACTTGTGTCATTTGAAGGCGGAGCAATCGCATGCACCGGCAAGCGGGGTGGGCGGCGCTGACCGTTTCGGGCGGAAAGCGCGCGTGGGCGAGGAGGCAGTTTGCATGGGCTAGGGTAGTCAGACTCGTGCTTGGCAGCAGGTCGGTCCAGCAGCCAGACATGCTGGCTACTTAGCTACCTCGCCGAGCTGAGCGACGACAATCAGGCGATGGACGTAGCTTCCGACCAGGAGCCAGCGCCACTGTCCAAGCCGGTTCATGCCGTGTTCACCATAGAGCAGGTGCGGCCGCACTTCGACGCCCTAATGGCGGAAGAGCTACTAGCGCAGGACGACCTGTGTTGCAACCTCCGTCTCCTCAACGAGCACCGGTGAACAAGCGAATGACAATGTCATCACGGACATGTGGCCCTATGATCCTGGCTTCCCAAATGAGCAGCGGGCACTGTATCAGACCATCCGTAGGGCCCGCGAGGCCCTCTCCGTCGTCTTTCGAGTTGTTGCGCTCGCCATGGCGCCGCCGTCTCGCATTGTCAACATGGTCAACGGACATGAGGATGAAGAGATGACTTTACTTGGAGAGGATGACAGTGGGGACTCACCAGGGCCATAGCCGCACGTACGCAAGTGCCTCCTTATTAGTATATAAAAGTATATTTTTTTTGCTTCCTCCTGGTTTCCTGACATCACGGTCCCACACCATTATCAACCTACGTAGTCAATAAATGAGAGAACTACACAAGAAGCAGCTGACAGCTGGGACCAAGCAGCTCGAGCAGTATTTGTGTTTTTGAGGTGTGAGGCCAACTCCACTTCACGACCCTAAATCTATACCCATTTTGTCCGGATTTTGTCCGTATGGGGTAGAAATAGGGAGAACAAACGCCGGACAGAGGCCGCACAAACTCGCTGCACGCAGCGCTACTACCCCATTTTCACCCCATATGTCGTGGTCGTGGGTGCACGTGGTGGGCCAGGTACAGAAAATGAGAGAGTGACATGTGGGGTCGAGGCAGACACAGACGGACGACGAGGACGCGAAGACGTCCGCTTTCTGTCCGCTTTGGCCCCAAACCGAGAGCAACTTTTGTCTGGAAATGGGGCAAAAGAGGACACGGTCTGGACAAAACATCTGTATGCTCCCATGCGCTGGGTCGTTTGATTTGTCCATTTTACCCCAAACAGACACAAACGGACGATTTGGGGTAGAAATGGGTCACGCGGTGGAGTTGGCCTGAGCACTACAGAGTTTTTCTTGAGCGATTTTTAGCCCATATATTAATTTTTCTCCTCTGAACAATAACGAAAACATCGTTTCAGCTATTAACTGGGCGGGTTGTGGCCCGTCTAGCCCACGCCAGATATCCAGCCCAAATATTAACTTTTTTTCAAGCTGAAAATGGTAGCCCAGCTATACTTTTTTTAGGAATACCCAGGCAAGGTCAAGTTGCTATTCTCCACCCCGCTGGGCTGCAAATCTTTCCTAGGAGGGATGCATTAGGCTTAACAAGAAAATGGGCTTTAAGAAATAATAAATGGGATGTAATTATAAAAACTGGGCAATAACTATAAAAATGCACCAAACACGTAATTACTTTATAAAATATTATTTTTGGATATTGAAATTTTTAATTTCATTAATTGTTGGGAGCGCAATGTTTCGCTAGATTTTTATGTAATATAAATTTATATTGAAATTGTATTTAATCTGACTAGAAATTTCGGGATAAAAATATTTCAAATCCCATCAAAATGTGGGAAATTTTATTGAATTCTGTTTTGAACGGTTGGTTGAAATGGGCTGTACTTTTAACAAACTGTAAATGGGCTGTAGTAAATTCCATTAGAATTCAAAAATTGGTTGCACATTCTTACAAATCTCAAATGGGCTATAAGTTCTCTGCCACACACTTGTGGCCTTACTAAGTTGACGCGTCCCCTATAAAAAGAGTTGACGCGGATGCAAGGCTTTGTCAACTTATAGTCAACACACGGTTCTAGCAGCAGTGGTCGTTGGATGTCCATCCAACGGATGCCGTGCTTCTTCTTCAATCTCGGATATTCTAGCTTCAGCCGCCCAAAAAATGATTCCTCCCCCTGACATCTGGGGCGCACCGCTTCGGAAGCTGACCTGTGGCCTACTAAGTTGACGCGTACCAAGGGCTTTGTCAACTTAGTCAATATAAACGATTCTAGCTGCAGTGATCGTACGATGTCCATCCAACGGCCGTCGTGCTTCCTCAACCTCTGGTCTTCTTGCTCCAGCCACCCAAAGCAGCGCCGATCGTGCCGCCTGCTCCTGCCTCTCGTGGCCGGCTGTGCTGCCGCGCAGGCCTCACCGCCCCTACTACTCGCACCCGTGGCCGGGGCATCCCTCCAGTCACCCACACCCCCTGTTATTCTGTGGCGACGGTAGCCTCACATCGCAGCCGAACCAGTGAACCCTCGTACTCCTCTCCGCGTGGGAATCCACTACCGCGTCTTCCCCGTCTCCGTGTTGTCCCCTTCCTAGGCCTCGCCGTCGTCCACCACCCTAGTGCTCTCAGCGCGGCATGGTCAACGTGGTCCACGGAGAGGCTGGCAGCTGGGTCCACGGAAGCAGCAAGGAAGTGCCTCCTTATTACGCGGAAAATAATTATTCCTCCACCTGACAGAAGGGACCCACCGGACGGGCCACCGTATTTGGCGAAAGAAACGTTTCCCCCCTGACTGCTGAGACCCACTGGATGGGCCAACGTATTTCGCGAAAAAACGTTTCCCCCGCTGTCAGCTCGGACCCACCGGAGGTGCCTCCTTATTACGCACAAAAAAATGAATACCCCCTGCTTGTTGGCATCCAGCTTGGTGGGAGGCTGACTTGTGGGCCTACTAAGTTGACGGGGACGGAGTTCTTTGTCAACTTAGTCAATATGAACAATTCTAGCTCTAGTGACCGTACGATGTCCATCCAATAGCCGTAGTGCTTCTTCAACCTCTGGTCTTCTTGCTCCAGCCGCCCAAAGCCGCGCCGGTCGTGCCGCATGGTCCTGCCTCCCGTGGTTGGCTGTGCTGCCGCAGAGGCCTCACCGCCCCCTACTATTCCCACCACTGGCCAGGCCCTATAGCGACGGCAGCCTCACACTGCAGCCGAACCAGTGAACCCTCATACTCCTCTCCGCGTGGGCATCCACTGCCGCGTCTTCCCCGGCTCTGCGTCGACCCTTCCCAGGCCTCGCCGTCGTCCAGCACCTTGGTGCTCTTGGCGCGGCATGGTCAATGTGGTCAACGACCGACTTCCATCGGAAGAGTACTGTACGTGGAGAGGCTGACAGCTGGGTCCACGACCGTAGCTGGGTCCACTGCCACAGCCAAGTTTTTTTGTGATTTGCCAAGTACGTGGCTTTGTCAGGCCTGTTGGGCTGCAAATCTTTCAAGACGAGGAGAGCTTCATTCGCCTGGCCGAGAAAATGGCCTATCAGTAATGAGAAATGGGATGTACATTTTTAAAACACATCAAACCGGAAATTAGTTTCAAATTTATTTTTTTCATTTCGAGATTTTAAATTGCATTGATTTTTATGCATGGACAATTTGTTGGATTTTATATTGATATACATTTATTTTATAAATCAGTTTGAATGTGACTCGAAATTTCGGGATTAAAAACAGTTCGGACCGCACCGAAATATGCAAAATTTCGTATAATTGTTTAACCGTGGCCACAATATGGGATATAATGCTAACAAAAATAATATGGGCTCCAAAAAAACCTTAAGAATTAGCAAATGGGCTGTAAATTATTAGAAATAATGGCAGATGGCTTGTATGTTGTTTTCCGCAGATTTGAGGCTTTCCTAACTAAAAGGTTGACGCACAAGCAGTGACTGTTGGATTTCCATCCAACGACCGTCGTGCTTCTTCAATCCCTGCTCTTCCTGCTCCAGCCGCTCAAACAAGCGCTGGCGGGACTGCCTGCTCCCTCCTCCCCGTGGCCGGTTGTGCTACCGCGTAGGCCTCACCGCCCCACCATACTCCCACCGCTGGCCTAGCCATCCCTCTACTCACCCACACCTACTGTTATTCTCCAGCGACGGCAGACGAACCAGTAAACTCTCGTACAGTCGTACTCTCCTCCACATGGGAAACAACTACCGAGTCTTCCCTGCCTCTGTGTCGTTCCCTTCCTAGGCCTCGCTGTTGTCCACTGCCCTGGTGCTCTCCGCGCTGCCTGGTCAACATGGTCAACGACCGACATGCATCTGAAGTGGACTGTACATGGAGAGGCTGACAGCTGGGTCCACGGCCGCACGCAAGGAAATGCCTCCTTATTACACGCAAAATAATGATTCCTCCACCTGGCATCTGGGACCCACCGAAAGGGCCTCTGTATTTCACGAAAAAAACGTTACCGCCGCTGACAGCTTGGACCCACCAGCTATATCTTTGCACGCAAGGAAGTGCCACCTTATTACGCACAAAAAATGAATACTCCCCCTGCTAGCTGGGACCCAATATAGTGGCAGGCTGACTTGTGGGCCTACTAAGTTGATGGGGACGGAGGGCTTTGTCAACTTAGTCAATATGCACGATTCTAGCTCCAGTGACCGTATGATGTCCATCCAACGGCCATAGTGCTTCTTCAACCTCTGGTGTTCTTGCTCCAGCCGCCCAAACCAGTGCCGGTTGTGCCTCGTGATCCTGCCTCCCATGGCCGGCTGCGATGCGGCGGAGGCCTCACCGCCCCCTGCTACTCCCACCGCTGGACAGGCCATCCCTCTACTGACCCACACCCCCTGTTATTCTGCGACGATGGCAGCCTCACACCACAGCGAACCAGTGAACCCTCATACTCCTCTACGCGTGGGCATCCACGGCCACGTCTTCCCCGGATCCGCGTCATCCCCTTCCTAGGCCTCGCCGTCGTCCACAACCCTGGTGCTCTTGGCGCAGCGTGGTCAATGTGGTCAAGGAATGGCTTCCATCGGACGTGGACTTTACATGGAGAGGCTGACAGCTGGGTCCACGGCCGCAGCAAGGAAGTGCCTCCTTATTATGCGCAAAATAATTATTCCTCCACCTAACAATGGGGACCCACCGGACGGGCCACCGTATTTCGTGAAAAAAACCATTTCCCCCTGACTGCTGGGACCCACCAGCTACATCTTCGAATGCAAGGAAGTGCGTCCGGGCAAAAAAAAACGATTCGCCCCTTGACTGCTAGGACCCACCAGCTACATCTTCGCATGCAAGGAAGTCCCTGACAGTCGGGACCCACCTGGTCGAAGCGTACGTAGCGTTGTCATTCTGGTCGCGAATGTGTATGTACATACTGGTCGATGTAGAGGCGCGCACGTGTCATAGTAGAGGCGCGCACGTAGCATGTACACATACGTACAGCGGCCAGTGTGCAAGAAAGAAAATACGGCCATGTACATACATACGGGCAGGGTCTCGAATGCCTACTCGCGCATACGTATGGCCAGGGCTTGTGTACATGGCTGGGTCGGACCGGAGAAATAGCATCGTCGTCGTGTTCATGGGGAGCCAACTGGCTGGGTCAGAACGGAATGCGTCATCGTGTTCATCGGGAGGGCTTGGACGGAACAGCCGATGGAAACGAGGCCTGGCATACCGCAGAACGGAGGAAACGGCCTTGTGTTCGACCGGCCACGTTCGAAACGGGATCCTGTTCATCGGGAAGGGTCTGGTGTACCGCAAAATGGAGGAAACGGACCTCCTACGGTCGAAACGGGGGTCCTGTTGATCGGGAGGGGTGTGGCGTACCGCAAAACAGAGGAAACGGACTTGTGTTGGAGCGCTATGGTCGAAACGGGGGTCCTATTCATCGGGAGGGGTGTGGCGTACCGCAAAACAGGACTCCACGGGATACTGTTCATCTCCACTGTCGACCTCCTCCAGCGTCCACGGGCTACTGTTCATCCACGGGCTCCTGTTCATCCAGACCCCACCGCGCGCTACTCCACCGGCTACTATTCAACCAGCCCTCTCCACGGGCTCCTGTTCACCCACCCCTCCATGGGCTACTGTTCATCCAGCCCTCCACCGTCTACTATTCATCCTGCCCTCCACGGGGTGGTCCTGTTGATCCAGCCCTCCACGGGGTCCGGTTCATCCAGCCCCAACCGGCTCGATCGATAGGGGTCCTGTTCATCCAGAGGCAACACCACGGGGTCTGTTCATCGACCCCTCCGGGAACTGTTCATCCAAACCCCGTCAGCAACACTCATTGTTCATCCAGAGGCAGCATTGATCGGCTTCAGTTAGCAGCAGTAGCGAAGGAATCGCTTGATAGGGTTCAGTTAACAGCCATCGATCGATCGCTCGGGTTCAGTAACGTGTAGCCTACAGTGCAATCGGTCGGGTTCAGGTAGAGCCCAACGCCTCACTCGTGTTCAGTTAGAGCTCAACGCCTCGCACCCATACATGTGCGTGTATGAGAGAAACGCGCATCGCTGGGCCCCGACAACCCACCGTAACCGGGAACACCCCGATATTTTCCTCGCCCTCGCTTCTACCACAGTTTTTTCCGTCATGGACGGCCCAAAGAATGTCATGCAGTAGCGTCTCTGGCCCGCCCAGGACGAAAAGCCCATTTTTGTCATGATTTTTTGTCATAGAAGTAGGATCCTACCACATCTATGATGATACCAGGTTTTGTCATAATTATCGTCATAGAAGTGTCATAAGTATGACAGAAAAAATATCATTCGGCCCAAAATGTCACGGATGTGTCTTTTTTTGTAGTGATTGTGCTCAATCATTGATCCATTCATGAAGCACACTCGCATATTAGCTACACCCAATGTTCAAGTACAATCATAGTGCCCCTTAGGTGGTGCTTTATAAGAGAAGATGGAGACTCAAAATAAAATTGCATAAAGTAAATAGAAAGGCCCTACGTAGAGGGAAGTAGGGATTTGTAGAGGTGCCAGAGCTCAAAGCGAAAAAGATAGATATAAAACATTTTGGGTGGCATGCCTTTCCTGTCAATGAAAACAATCAAGTAATTCCTAATACTTTCCATGCTAGATATATCATAGGCAGTTCTCAAATAGAAAATAAAGTTTATTCCTTTTTCCACCATACTTTCACATTCTACAGCTAACTGAAACCACGGGTGTCTGATACGTCTCCAACATATCTATAATTTTTGATTGCTCCATGCTATTATATTATCTATTTTGGATGCTAATGGGCTTATTTTTACACTTTTATTAAATTTTTGGGACTAACCTATTAACCGGAGGCCCAGCCCAAATTGTTGTTGTTTGCCTATTTTAGAGTTTCGCTGAAAAGGTATATCAAACGGAGTCCAAACGGAATCAAACCTTCGGGAGCGTTATTTTTGGAACAAACGTGATCCAGAAGACTTGGAGTGGACGTCAAGAAATAATCGAGGAGGCCACGAGGCAGGGGGCGCGCCCTCCACCCTCGTGGGTCCCTCATTGATCCACCGACCTACTTCTTCCTATTATATATATCCATATACCCCGCAAACATCCAGGAGCACCACAAAACCCTATTTCCACCACCACAACCTTCTATACCCAAGAGATCCCATCTTGGGGCCTTTTTGGGCATTGATCACGGAGGGCCTCTACATCAACTCCATGGCCCCTCCGATGATGTGTGAGTAGTTTACTTCTGATCTTCGGGTCCATAGCTAGTAGCTAGATGGCTTCTTCTCTCTCTCTCTGGATCTCAATACAAAGTTCTCCTCGATTCTCTTGGAGATCTATTCGATGTAATCTTCTTTTGCGGTGTGTTTGTCGAGATCCGATGAATTGTGAGTTTATGATCAAGTTTATCTATGAACAATGTTTGAATCTTCTCTGAATTCTTTTATGTATGATTGGTTTATCTTTGCAAGTCTCTTTGAATTATCAGTTTGGTTTGGCCTACTAGATTGATCTTTCTTGCAATGGGAGAAGTGCTTTGCTTTGGGTTCAATCTTGCGGTGCTCGATCCCAGTGACAGAAAGGGAACCGACCCGTATTGTATTGTTGCCATCGAGGATAAAAAGATGGGGTTTACATCATATTGCATGAGTTTATCCCTCTACATCATGTCATCTTTCTTAAGGCGTTACTCTGTTCTTATGAACTTAATACTCTAGATGCATGCTGGATAGCGGTCGATTGTGGAGTAATAGTAGTAGATGCAGAATCGTTTCGGTCTACTTGTCTCAGACGTGATGCCTATATACATGATCATGCCTAGATATTCTCATAGTTATTCACTTTTCTATCAATAGCTCGACGGTAATTTGTTCACCCACCGTAATACTTATGCTCTTGAGAGAAGCCACTAGTGAAACCTATGGCCCCCGGGTCTATTCTCCATCATATAAGTTTCCCATCTACTTTATTTTGCAATCTTTAATTTCAATCTATATCATAAAAATACCAAAAATATTTATCTTATTATTATCATGTCGATCAGATCTCACTCTTGAAAGTGGTCGTGAAGGGATTGACAACCCCTTTATCATGTTGGTTGTGAGGTTCTTATTTGTGTGTGTAGGTACGAGGTGACTCGCGCCTGGTCTCCTACTAGATTGATACCTTGGTTCTCAAAAACTGAGGGAAATACTTACGCTACTTTGCTGCATCACCCTTTCCTCTTCAAGGGAAAACCAACGCAGTGCTCAAGAGGTAGCAAGAAGGATTTCTGGCGCTATTGCCGGGGAGATCTACGCCAAGTCAAGACATACCAAGTACCCATCACAACTCTTATCCTTTGTATTACATTATTTTCCATTTTCCTCTCGTTTTCCTCTCCCCCACTTCACCCTTGCCATTTTATTTGCCCTCTTTTCCTTTAGCCCTCTTTTTCCATCCACCTTCTTCCCGTATGTATCTTTCTTTGTGTTTCCATGCGCCTTCTATTTGCTTGCATCTTTGCTTGCTAAAAATCTATTGATATGGATCCACTTAAAGTATTGTACTTGGATCATCTTTGATCCTTATGCGCTCGTGCTGAAACCCCAACTAGCCTAGTTGATGGGAAATCTTTAGATGAGCATGCTCATTTTGTGCGTCACCATTTGTCCGAAAAAGGGAGACTCTTATGGGATCAAATAAACATATTGCTATGTTATGCTTGGAATCTTTGTGAAATTTGTGATCTTACTTGTTGCTCTAAGAACCCTAAAAACACCCCCTACCTATGTGAGTTTAATGATGATGAAATCTTATATTTTTATGCAAAGGGTGTTTATCATTACTACGATTTCGAACAAATTGAAGAATTTTTTGCTTTTAAGGGTGCTAATGAAGATGCTTCTTTGATTGAAAAGTATTATATTACTCTCTACGAATCTGAAAAATTTGACATACTTAAATATTGCTATGAAAACTATGCTAATAATGTCTATGTCAAAGAATTTATTGAAAGAATGACCATTGCTTCGGAAGAAAATAATGATATGCATGAATCTATAGATAATCATGATTCCAATGATTCTATTGAAATATCCCTTGATGAACATGATGCTTTCTATTCTTGTGGCCATGGTGCCAATATTTATGAAGATGAATTTGCTATAGTTCCTTATGTTAAACATGAGATCGTTGCTATTGCACCCATACTTTATAGTTCCTTCGATGAAAAGCATGGTTGCAATGATGTTATCATAAATTCTCTTAATGTCAATTGTGTCAATGATACGCAAAACCTCAAGCTTGGGGATGCTAGTTTTGCTATGACTACTATTTGTTGCAATGATCATGATTGGCGTGATACTTCTTTTGATCTTGAAAATTTATTTAATCCCCATGATGAATATGAGATTGATAATGGTTTTTGCAATATTATTGAAAGTGGGTTTGGAAGAGTGTCAACTTTAGATCCCACATATTTGGAGAGTGTTCAATCTTATGAAGTTTTTGATAAAAGTGGGTTTGGAGAGGTCATGACTTTAGTTAATGTTAATCCCACTATTTCGGAAGAGTGTCAACTTTGCATGCATGTGGATCATGTTGAGAATATTTTATGTGATATATATATTGTTGAATTTGCTTATGATCCTACATATAATTATTATGAGAGAGGAAAATATGGTGGTAGAAATTTTCATGTTACTAAATTACCTCTCATTATGTTGAGATTGCTATGGTTTCTTTCCGCTTCCTTGCATATGCTAGTTTTTGCTTGCCTTGATAATTTGTTTTCCCATAAGATGCCTATGCATAGGAAGTATGTTACACTTAGATGTGTTTTTCACGTGTTTTATGATGCTCTCTTCGTGCTTCATGTGAGCATCGTTGAAATTTTATGCCTAGCTAGGGGCGTTAAACGATATCGCTTGTTGGGAGGCAACCCAATTTTATTTTTATTCTTTGCTCATGTTTAGTAATAAATAATTTATCTAGCCTATGTTTTGGTTGTGCTTTTTGTGTTTAATTAGTGTTTGTGCCAAGTATAACCGTTGGGAAGACTTGGGGAAAGTCTTTTTGATCTTGCTGTAAAGAACAGAAACTTTAGCGCTCACGAGAATTGCTGCCATTTTTTATTGGAGAGTGATATTTAGTTAATTCATTTTGCAGATGATTAGTAGATAAATTCCCCACGTCCAGAAATTTATTTTAGAATTTTTGGGGTTCCATAAGTTTGTGTAAGTTACAGATTACTACAGACTGTTCTGTTTTTGACATATTCTATTTTTCGTGTGTTGTTTGCTTATTTTGATGAATCTATGGCTAGTAATAGAGTTTATAAACCATAGAGAAGTTGGAATACAGTAGGTTTAACACCAATATAAATAAATAATGAGTTCATTACAGTACCTTGAAGTGGTGTTTTGTTTTCTTTAGCTAACGAAGCTCACGAGATTTTTCTGTTAAGTTTTGTGTTGTGAAGTTTTCAAGTGTTGGGTAAAGATTTGATGGATTATGGAACAAGGAGTGGCAAGAGCCTAATCTTGGGGATGACAAATGCACCCCAAGGTAAATCCAAGGACACAAAAAAGCCTAAGCTTGGGGTTGCCCCTGAAGGCATCCCCTCTTTTGTCTTCGTTCATCGGTAACTTTACTTGGAGCTATATTTTTATTCGCCACATGATATGTGTTTTGCTTGGAGCGTATTGTATGATTTGAGTCTTTGCTTTTTAGTTTACCACAATCATCCTGGCTGTACACACCTTTCAAGAGAGAGACACATGAATTGGAATTTATTAGAATACTCTATGTGCTTCACTTATATCTTTTGAGCTATATAGTTTTGCTCTAGTGCTTCACTTATATCTTTTAGAGCATTGTGGTGGTTTTATTTTACAGAAATAATTGATCTCTCGTGCTTCACTTATATTATTTTGAGAGTCCTTTAGAACAACATGGCAATTTTCTTTTAGGCATGATAAAACTTTCATATAAGTGCATTGAATACTAAGAGAAGTTTGATACTTGATGATTGTTTTGAGATATGGAGATGGTGATATTAGAGTCATGCTAGTTGAGTAGTTGTGAATTTGAGAAATACTTGTGTTGAAGTTTGTGATTCCCACAACATGCACATATGGTGAACCGTTATGTGATGAAGTCGGAGCATGATTTATTTATTGATTGCCTTCCTTATGAGTGGCGGTCGGGGACGAGCGATGGTCTTTTCCTACCAATCTATCCCCCTAGGAGCATGCACGGAGTACTGTTTTCGATAACTAATAGATTTTTGCAAATAAGTATGTGAGTTCTTTATGACTAATGTTGAGTCCATGGATTATACGCACCCTCACCCTTCCACCATTGCTAGCCTCTCTAGTACCGCGCAACTTTCGCCGGTACCACAAACCCACCATATATCTTCCTCAAAACAGCCACCATACCTACCTATTATGGCATTTCCATAGCCATTCCGAGATATATTGCCATGCAACTTTCCACTGTTCCGTATTATGACACGCTTGATCATTGTCATATTGCTTTGCATTATCATGTAGTTGACATCATATTTGTGGCAAAGCCACCGTTCATAATTCTTTCATACATGTCACTCTTGATTCACTGCATATGCCGGTACACTGCCAGAGGCATTCACATAGAGTCATATTTTTTTCTAAGTATTGAGTTGTAAGTAAAAAGAAGTGTGACGATCATCATTATTAGAGCATTGTCCTAGTGAGGAAAGGATGATGGAGACTATGATTCCCCCACAAGTCGGGATGAGACTCTGGATGAAAAATAAAAAAAAGGGGAGAGAAAAGAAGCCAAAAAAAGAAGGCCCAAATAAAAAATGAGAGAAAAAGAGAGAAGGGACAATGTTACTCCACACTTGTGCTTCAAAGTAGCACCATGATCTTCATGATAGAGAGTCTCCTATGTTGTCACTTCCATAAACTAGTGGGAATTTTACATTATAGAACTTGGATTGTATATTCCAATGATGGGCTTCCTCAAATTGCCCTAAGTCTTCGTGAGCAAGCAAGTTGGATGCACACCCACTTAGTTTCTTTTGTTGAACTTTCATACACTTATAGCTCTAGTGCATCCGTTGCATGGCAATCCCTACTCACTCACATTGATATCTATTAATGGGCATCTCCATAGCCTGTTGATACACCTAGTTGATGTGAGACTATCTTCTCTCTTTTTGTCTTCTCCACAACCACCATTCTATTCCACCATAGTGATATATCCATGGCTCACGCTCATGTATTGCGTGAAAATTGAAAAAGTTTCAGAACATCAAAAGTATGAAACAATTGCTTGGCTTGTCATCGGGGTTGTGCATGATTTAATACTTTGTGTGATGAAGATAGAGCATAGCCAGACTATATGATTTTGTAGGGATAACTTTCTTTGGCCATGTTATTTTGAGAAGACAAGATTGCTTAGTTAGTATGCTTGAAGTATTATTATTTCTATGTCAATATTAAACTTTTATCTTGAATCTTTCGGATCTGAACATTCATGCCACAATAAAGAAAAATTACATTGAGAAATATGTTAGGAAGCATTCCACATCAAAAATTATATTTTTATCATTTACCTACTCGAGGACGAGCAGGAATTAAGCTTGGGGATTCTTGATACGTCTCCAACATATCTATAATTTTTTATTGCTCCATGCTATTATATTATCTATTTTGGATGTTAATGGGCTTATTTTTACACTTTCATTATATTTTTGGGACTAACCTATTAACCAGAGGCCCAGCCCAAATTGTTGTTTTTTGCCTATTTTAGAGTTTCGCCAAAAAGGAATATCAAACGGAGTCCAAACGGAATGAAACCTTCGAGAGCGTTATTTCTGGAACAAACGTGATCCAGGAGACTTGGAGTGGACATCAAGAAACAATCGAGGAGGCCACAAGGCAGGGGGCACGCCCACCCCCCTGGGCGCGCCCTCCACCCTCATGGGCCCCTCGTTTCTCCATCAACCTACTCCTTCCTCCTATATATATCCATATACCCCGCAAACATCCAGGAGCACCACAAAACCCTATATCCACCGCCGCAACCTTCTGTACCCAAGAGATCCCAGTTTAGGGCCTTTTTCGGAGCTCCGCCGGAGGGGGCATTGATCACGGAGGGCCTCTACATCAACTCCTTGGCCCCTCCGATAATGTGTGAGTAGTTTAATTCAGACCTTCGGGTCCATAGCTAGTAGCTAGATGGCTTATTCTCTCTCTTTGGATCTCAATACAAAGTTCTCCACGATTCTCTTGGAGATCTATTCGATGTAATCTTCTTTTGCGGTGTGTTTGTCGAGATCCGATGAATTGTGGGTTTATGATCAAGTCTATCTATGAACAATATTTGAATCTTCTCTGAATTCTTTTATGTATGATTGGTTTATCTTTGCAAGTCTCTTCGAATTATCAGTTTGGTTTGGCCAACTAGATTGATCTTTCTTGCAATGGGAGAAGTGCTTAGCTTTGGGTTCAATCTTGCGGTGCTCGATCCCAGTGACAGAAAGGGAACCGACATGTATTGTATTGTTGCCATCGAGGATAAAAATATGGGATTTACATCATATTGCATGAGTTTATCCCTCTACATCATGTCATCTTGCTTAAGGCGTTACTCTATTCTTATGAACTTAATACTCTAGATGCATGCTGGATAGCGGTCGATGTGTGGAGTAATAGTAGTAGATGCAGGATCGTTTCGGTCTACTTGTCTCGGACGTGATGCCTATATACATGATCATGCATAGATATTCTCATAATTATTCGCTTTTCTATCAATTGCTCGACAGTAATTTGTTCACCCACCATAATACTTATGCTCTTGAGAGAAGCCACTAGTGAAACCTATGGCCCCAGGTCTATTCTCCATCATATAAGTTTCCCATCTACTTTATTTTGCAATCTTTACTTTCAATCTATATCATAGAAATACCAAAAATATTTATCTTATTATTATCCTCTCTATCAGATCTCACTCTTGCAAGTGGCAGTGAAGGGATTGACAACCCCTTTATCGCATTGGTTGCGAGGTTCTTATTTGTGTGTGTAGGTATGAGGTGACTCGCACGTGGTCTCCTACTGGATTGATACCTTGGTTCTCAAAAACTGAGGGAAATACTTAAGCTGCTTTACTGCATCACCCTTTCCTCTTCAAGGGAAAACCAACGCAGTGCTCAAGAGGTAGCAGTGTCGTCCATACCAACACTTTCCAAGGAATTTATTATTTGACAACATAAAGTAAATTCATTTTTCATTTTGGGACCGGGCATCCCTAATACCTTTGCCGTACTCTCGTGCAATGACAAGTGAATAAACACTCATCTTGAGAATAACACGTCTAGCATGGAAACATATCATCCACCCCCTACCGTTTCATGAGCGGTACGAGCACACAAAAGAGAAGTTTATTTTGAAAATTAGAGATGGCACATACAAATTTTCTTATAACAACAAAAGAATACCGCATATAGGTAGGTATAGTGGACTCATATGGCAAAATTGGTTTAAGGATTTTGGATGCACAAGTAGTGATCATACTTAGTGCAAATGAAGGCTAGCAAAAGATTGAGAAGCATCCAACCAAGAAACGAAAAATCACATAAGAGAGCATTAAGCATGACTAACACTGAATAATGCACCACAAGTAGGATATAATTTCATTGCATAACTATTGACTTTCGTGCTTGCATAGGGAATCGCAAACCTTAACACCAATATTATTACTAAAGCATAATTACTCATCAACATGACTCACATATTATATCATCATATCACAAAACTATTACAAAGAATCAAGTTTATTTTGTCCAATGATCTTCATGAAAGTTTTTATTATATCCATCTTGAATATCTATCACTTTGGGACTAATTTCATATGTTGCTTCTGAAAGCTCAAACAAATCTAAGTGAAGAACATGAGCATAAAATTTTTCTTCTCTCAAAATAATTGAAGTGAAGCATGAGAGAATTTCTAAAAAAATTACTAACTCTAAAATAAATCTAAGTGAAGCATGAGCGCATATCTTCAAAAATAATAAAGCACGCCGTGCTCTAAAAGATATAAGTGAAGCACTAGAGCAATTCCATAGATCAAAAGGATTTAAGTGAAACATAGAGAGCAATTCTAACAAGTCATAGCATAATTTTGGCTCTCTCAAATAAGTGTGTCCAGCAAGGATAGATTACTAAAAATAAAAACAAAACAAGCAAAGACTCGTATCATACAAGACGCTCCAAACAAAACTCATGTATGTTACGAATAAAAATATAGCTCCAAGTAAAATACCTATGGTTGTTAGAAGAAAGAGGGGATGCCACTCGGGCATCCCCAAGCATAGTTGCATGCTTCTATTTTAGATAATAGCTTGCGATGCCATGGGGCATCCCCAAGCTTAGGCTCTCCTTCATCCTTATTCCTTCATCCATCATCATCTCACCCAAAACTTGAAAACTTCAATCACACAAAACTTAACAAAACCTTCGTGACATATGTTAGTATAACAAAGCAAATCACTACTATAAGTATTGTTGCAAACCCATTCATATTTTATTTTTTCATTATATCTACTGTATTCCAACTTTGATATAGCTTATACCCTCCAATACAAACCATAGATTCATCGAAATAAGCGCACAACGCAAAGAAAACAGAATCTGTCAAAAACAGAACAGTCTGTAGCAATCTGAAAACTTTTGATACTTATGTAAATCCACAAATTCTGAAAAATTAGGACAATGTGTCCAATTTTTATATCAATCCTATGTACAAAAATCATTATTTTATCGCACTCCTGTTAAAAAATAAAATTATTTTTCTCGACCCTAAAGTTTCTGTTTTTCAACAAGATCAAATCAACTATCACCCAACATGATCCCAAAGGCTTTGCTTGGCACAAACACTAATTAAAACATAAAAACACAATCATAATAGTAGCATAATTTTGCAAACACTCAATAACAGAAAGAAAAAGACAAAATAAATTTTATTCATTGGGTTGCCTCCCAACAAGCGATATCGTTTTATGCCCCTAGGCATAATGCAAATATCGTGTTGTCATCTTTATTTCGAGATCCATAAGATGCCCTGATGATTGATTCATACGGTGGATTAATTCTTGTTCTAGGGAAGTGTTCCATACCCTTCCTTAGTGGAAATTGAAATTTAATGTTGCCTTCTTTCATATCAATCACGACACCAATAGTACGTAAAAATAGTCTAGCAAGTATAATAGGACAAGATGGATTCCAATCAATATCAAGAACAATAAAACATATGGGAACATAATTCCTATTTGCAAGAATAAGAACATCATTAATTATTCCCATATGCTTTTTAATAGTAGAATCCGCCAAGTGCAAATTTAAAGAACATTCTTCGATATCGGTAAGACCAAGCACATCACATAAAGATTTCGGAATTGTAGAAACACTAGCACCCAAGTCACATAAAGCAAAACACTCATAATTTTTAATCTTGACTTTGATAGTAGGCTCCCATTCATCATGTAATTTTCTAGGAATTGAAATCTCTAATTCCAACTTTTCTTCCAAAGCTTTCATCATGGCATCAATGATATGTTTAGTAAAAGCTTTATTTTGTTCGTAAGCATGGGGTGAATTAATCATGGATTGCAACAAAGCAATACAATCAATCAAAGAGCAATTATCATGATTAAATTCTTTGTAATCCAAAAGAGTGGGCACATCACTAGTTAAAGTTCTGACCTCTCCAAACCCACTTTTATCAATTTTCTCAACAAGATTTTCACCCTCCAAATTATCGGGACGCCTTCAACTAAAGTTGACTCTTCTTCAGTCCCTTTTTCATCAATTTTGATTTTACTAAACAAGGAATCAATAGAAGTAACACCAATCATTTTAAGATCTTCATCATTTTTATGTAAGCAATCACTAGAAAACGCCTTTTATAAAAATCCTCTTTTAGCTGTAAGCATAGCGGTTCTTTTCTTACTTTCATCCATAGAAACATATAAAGCTTTAATTGATTCTTCAACCTTAGGCACAAAAATTTCATCTTGAGATTTTCTACATCATGAGAAATTCTATCAATGCTTCTAGACATATCATCAATCTTACTCAACTTTTCTTCTATTGTAGTATTAAAATCCTTTTGAGCATTGATAAATTCTTTAATATTATTCTCAAGATCAGAGGTGTTCCTATTATTATTATAAGAGGGATTACCATATGAATTACCATAACTATTAGAAGAATTTCCCGGAAAAGGTCTAGGATTAAAATTACCTCTATACGCTTGTTATTAAAATTGTTCCGCGAGACAAAATTCACATCTATGGCATCACTATTTTGCTCAATCAAAGTAGAAAAAGGCACATCATTAAGATCAATAGAAGCATGTTTAGTAGAAACCAACTTCATAAGAGCATCAAATTTTCACTCAAGGAATTTATTTCTTCTACCGAATTAACATTTTTACTAGTAGGAGCTCTTTCGGTATGCCATTGTGAATAATTTGCCATAATATTATCAAGCAATTTAGTAGCTTCACCCAAAGTAATCCTATATACCTAAGAGATTCTCCCCCACTAACCTATTTATCTAAACATGCAAGCTATCCACGTCATCAACCATGTCATCTCAATTGCGTTAACCATTGTATCAGTTGTAGCTCGAAGCCTACAGCCGTGATTATCTCCACCGATCCTCTAATGTGCGCGCTACTATTAATGCCCAATTGACCATCGCTCTGTTACATGGGTTCAGCGCAATCTCCTCCTCTTTGAAGTAAATATTCCCTAGAGGCAATAATAAAGTTATTATTTATTTCCTGATATCATGATAAATGTTTATTATTCATTCTAGAATTGCATTAACCGGAAACATAATACATGTGTGAATACATAGACAAACATAGTGTCACTAGTATGCCTCTACTTGACTAGCTTGCCGATAAAAGATGGTTGAGTTTCCTAGCCATAGACATGAGTTGTCATTTGATCAACGGGATCACATCATTAGAACAATGATGTGATTGACATGACCCATTCCATTAGCTTAGCACTTGATCATTTAGTTTACTGTTATTGCTTTATTCATGACTTATACAAGTTCCTGTGACTATGAGATTATGTAACTCCCGATTACCGGAAGAACACTTTGTGTGCTACCAAATGTCACAACGTAACTGGGTGATTATAAAGGTGCTCTACTGGTGTCTCCGATGGTGTTCGTTGACTTGGCATAGATCAAGAATAGGATTTGTCACTCTGATTGTCGGAGAGGTATCTCTGGGCCCTCTTGGTAATGCACATCACTATAACCCTTGCAAGCAATGTGACTAATGAGTTAGTTACGGGATGATGCATTATGGAACGAGTAAATAGACTTGCCAGTAACGAGATTGAAGTAGGTATTGAGATACCGACGATCGAATCTCGGACAAGTAACATACCGATGACAAAGGGAACAGCGTATGTTGTTATGCGGTTTGACCGATAAAGATCTTCATAGAATATGTACGAACCAATATGAGCATCCAGGTTCCGCTATTGGTTATTGACCGGAGACGTGTCTCGGTCATGTCTACATAGTTCTCGAACCTGTAGGGTCCGCACGCTTAAAGTTCTATGATGATCAGTATTATGAGTTTTTGTGTTATGATGTACCGAAGGTATTTCGGAGTCCCAGATATGATCATGGACATGACGAGGAGTCTCGAAATGGTCGAGACAAAAAGATCGATATATTGGACGACTATGTTCGGACACCGGAAGTGTTTCGGGAGGTTTCAGACATATACCGGAGTACCGGGGGGTTACCGGACCCCCCCCCCCGAGTATATTGGGCCTAATGGGCCTTAGTGGGAGAATAGGAGGGGCAGCCAGGGCAGCCGCGCGCTCCCTCCCCCTCTAGTCTGAATTGGACAAGGAGGGTGCGACACCCCCTTTCCTTCTCTTCTTCTCTCCCTTCCTATCCTACTCCTACTCCTTCTTGGAAGGGGGAGTCCTACTCCCGGTGGGAGTAGGACTCCTCATGGGGTGCGCCATAGGAGGCTGGCCCCCTCCCCCTCCTCCACTCCTTTATATAAGGGGAGGGGGCACCCCTTGGAGACACAACAATTGATCATTGATCTTTTAGCCGTGTGCGGTGCCCCCCTCCACCATAATCCACCCCGGTCATATCATAGCGGTGCTTAGGTGAAGCCCTGCGTCGGTAGCTTCATCAACACCATCACCACACTGTCGTGCTGCCGAAGCTCATCCCGAAAGCTCTACTGGATCGTGAGTTCGCGGGATGTCACCAAGCTGAATGTGTGCTGAACGCGGAGGTGCCGTACGTTCGGTACTTAGGATCAGTCGATCGTGAAGACGTACGACTACATCAACCACGTTGTGATAACGCTTCCGCTTACAGTCTATGAGGGTACATAGATGACACTCTCCCCTCTCGTTGCTATACATCACCATGATCTTGCGTGCGCGTAGGAATATTTTTGAAATTACTACGTTCCCCAACAGTGGCATCCGAGCCAGGTTTATGCGTAGATGTTATATGCACGAGTAGAACACAAGTGAGTTATGGGCGATACAAGTCATACCGCTTACCAGCATGTCATACTTTGGTTCGGCGGTATTGTTGGATGAAGCGGCCCGGACCGACATTACATGTACGCTTACGCGAGACTGGTTCTACCGACGTGCTTTGCACACAGGTGGCTAGCGGGTGTCAGTTTCTCCAACTTTAGTTGAACCGAGTGTGACTACGCCCGGTCCTTGTTGAAGGTTAAAACAACTATAACTTGACGAACTATCGTTGTGGTTTTGATGCGTAGGTAAGAACGATTCTTGCTCAGCCCATAGCAGCCACGTAAAATTTGCAACAACAAAGTAGAGGATGTCTAACTTGTTTTTGCAGGGCATGTTGTGATGTGATATGGTCAAGGCATGATGCTATATTTTATTGTATGAGATGATCATGTTTTGTAACGGAGTTATCGGCAACTGGCAGGAGCCATATGGTTGTCGCTTTATTGTATGAAATGCAATCGCCATGTAATTGCTTTACTTTATCACTAAGCGGTAGCGATAGTCGTAGAAGCAATAGTTGGCGAGACGACAACGATGCTACGATGGAGGTCAAGGTGTCGCGCCGGTGACGATGGTGATCATGATGGTGCTTCGGAGATGGAGATCAAAGGCACAAGATGATGATGGCCATATCATAACACTTATATTGATTGCATGTGATGTTTATCCTTTATGCATCTTATTCTTCTTTGATTGACGGTAGCATTATAAGATGATCTCTCACTAAAAATTTCAAGGTACAAGTGTTCTCCCTGAGTATACACCGTTGCAAAAAGATCGTCGTGCCGAGACACCATGTGATGATCGGGTGTGATAAGCTCAACGTTCTTATACAATGGGTGCAAGCCAGTTTTGCACACGCAGAATACTCGGGTTAAACTTGACGAGCCTAGCATATCCAAATATGGCCTCGGAACCCTGAGACCGAAAGGTCGAGCGTGAATCATATAGTAGATATGATCAACATAGTGATGTTCACAATTGAAAACTACTCCATTTCACGTGATGATCGGTTATGGTTTAGTTGATTTGGATCACGTGATCACTTAGATGATTAGAGGGATGTCTATTGTGACGCCCCGAGACCGACGCGCCAGGTCTCTTCTAGTTATTCGCCGACGTTGTCATGTCTTTAGCTTGCGTGTTGCATTCATCATTGCATCATGTGCATTGCATCATGTCATCATGCAACCCGTTTTAAAACTCACTAAATAAATTGCATGGATCTTCGGTCCATTTAAATCGAGGGAATTCACATGGTGATTCTCTTTATAACATATCCTCCCAATATTAGGGAGCTAAATAAAAATATTCCATTCATGTGGAATTACCTTGACACACTTGCAAAATATTTCCCCATGCCTTCGTCCCATGCATCATCTCCTTCTCCTTTCCTTCTATTTCCTATCTTTTGCTAGTCCCATTTTCCCCTTCTCTTATGTCCATTCTTTTCCTATAAATTCTAGACCGTGCCAGGACCACCTCCTCCAATTTTCAGACCCTTTGGACTTGTTTTGGTTGGATTCAAAAATGGCTCAAGTTTGAATCTAATTCAAACTTGAATTATTTTTCTATCTCTAAAATATTGCCAAAACATTTTATTCTATTTGTGCAAAGTTCCGGCGCTCCAAGAATATTTTATTTTCTGAAATATTCTTTCCCTAACCCTCTCTTTATTTTTCCTTCTCTCTATTTGTTTTTCTTTTAAAGCAAATTAGAGAGGAATGAGAGAGAGGAGTTCAGCCTAGCCCAGCAGCCAGGCCCATCCTTTCCCCATGCGCCGGCCCATCCATCCCTAGGCCCAGCCAGCCTCTCCCCTGCTCTAACCTAAGCCCATCTCCCATCCTAACCCCTAGCCCGACCGCACCCTAGGCCCCGATCCTAATCTCTCCTCGACCCCTCCTCCTCGTTCCTCCTCCCGCCGCCACTCTCACCACGCGCGCATTGGGACAGGGAGAGGAGCTCCCCTCGATGGCCGATCCCCTCGCAGCCTCTGGCCACCTGCAGGCCGACCCCTGTGCTCGGTCCCTCTGCCGGCGACCTCCACCGCCTTGCCGCCTCTGCTTCTCCTTGTCGACAGGACCCCTACGCCTCCTCCATGGCCCTCCTCCTCCGGTCTCCTCGTCGTCCTGCCATGGACGCCAAGCTCGAAGCTCCGGCCGACCCTGCCTCCATGGCCTTGCTGCCGCCGCCATCCCTCAACTCCTCCAGCGAGCCCCATGGCCGGTCTGCACCAGACTCCATCTCTGCTCCGCCGCCACCACGCTCGACCCCAAGCTCTCCCCCTCGTCGTCCATCTCCAGCCCCGTCTCCGCCGTTGTCCAGGCCGCCACTGGCCCTCCACGGCCACGGGATCCTCCCATGCCTTCTTACCATGCCTTCCCTGCTCACCTTCATGGACGCCCCTGCCGCATGTTGCTCCACTTGCCCCATCGAGCTCCTTGGCCTTTGCTCATGCCCCATCACAGCCGTCGTTTGCCTTCTCAAGCAGTGTCGTTTGCCTCGGCTTCGAGATCACCATGTATGGCCAGAACCCCACCAAGTTGTTGCCTCTTGCTCCTGTGATGTGTTGCATGAACGCATTCGAAACCGGATTGGAACCTCAAGCGCCAAGTACCCTGAAGACCCCGTCCTCGTCAAGTTCCACTTGGACAAGTGTACCTCTACGTCCTGGACTGCCAAGTACATGGATACACTAAGTTCTGCTTTGAACGTGTACGACTACACCCGGTGATGCCACAAGTACCCCCACAACATGTACATCTACACCGCCAAGACCGGACCGACAAGTACCCCGACGTCGTGTGTACCACTACCGTCGCCCCGAGGACGTTGGATTCGTTAAGTACCTCTCCGAAAACGAAACGTATACCGCTACCGTCGCAAGAATCGAGACCGACAAGTCTGAAGATGCAAGTACCACTCCGGACCATGTACGACGACCGTCGCTGAAGACCCGTGTAACGCGAACGTCAAGTTCAACTACCGTCGCGAGAAACGCCTACTTCCCTCTACGAACTCGTTCCGCCCGAAACGCATGCTTCGAAGGTATACCACCGAGACGACGTCCGTGAACGAATTCTTGCGATGTCTGAGATGCTCGTGTTTGCACCGTGTCCAATTGTCACTCGTTTCCTTGTCGCCAACTCAGGGGACACCCGGAATCCGGGATCACCCCACCATCTTTTACATGATCCCGTCATTTTTTCCTTTTGCACCGGTATTTCCAGGAGCTACCGGAACCGTTATCGTTGCCGTGGCACCCCTTTCTTTCCACCACGGCGACAAATGCTTCTTAATGCTCTTGCCAACTTTTAATAAAAATTGCATAAACTCGAACATGTCATCCGCATCATGTTAACAACTCTAAGATATTTAAAAATTTTGTTTGCTTTAAATTACTAATGCATATGGGGATTTACCGGATTTGTTGTTTTTTATATCCGACCCCATTTAAATTGTTTAGATGGTATAGTTTTGTTATGCTTCACCTCTTGCCATGTTAACCAACATTTAATATTGTCGAGTACATAACCGAGAGAGAACTAAATAAGTCATGTAGTGTTTTCTTCAATATGCAACTCCGTTGCATATTGAGCTCCACTTAATTTCACTACTAGGAAAAGGGCTATAGATGAAATTGACACTAATGGCGCACCAGAAAAGTGGTGCGCCACTACTATATACTAATGGCGCACCAGACACACGGTGCGCCACTAGTAACAATTTTTTTTCATTTTTCCAAACATACTAATGGTGCATCCAGGCAAAGTGCGCCATTACTAGTTCTAACTAGTAATGGCGCACCAGCCACATGATACGTCTCCGTCATATCTATAATTTTTGATTGTTCCATGCCAATAGTATTCAACTTTCATATACTTTTTGGCAACTTTTTATATTATTTTTGGGACTAACATATTGATCCAGTGCCCAGTGCCAGTTCCTGTCTGTTGCATGTTTTTGGTTTCGCAGAATATCCATATCAAACGGAGTCCAAACGGGATAAAAACGGACAGAGCTTATTTTTTGGAAAATATGGAAAATTTGGAAGGAAAATCAACGCGAACCAGTGCCTGAGGTGGTCACGAGGCAGAGGGCGCGCCTGCCCCCCTGGGCGCGCTCCCTACCCTTGTGAGCCCACCGTAAGGCGGTTGACGCTCTTCTTTTTCCGCAAGAAAGCTAATATTCGGAAAAAAATCACGGTGAAGGTTTCAGGCCAATCGGAGTTATAGATCTCCATATATACACGAAACGGTGAAACAGAGCCAGAACAGAACGCAGAACCAGAGAGAGACAGAGAGATAGATCCAATCTCGGAGGGGCTCTCGCCCCTCCCACGCCATGGGAGCCAAGGACCAGAGGGGAAACCCTTCTCCCATCTAGGGAGGAGGTCAAGGAAGAACAAGAAGAAGAAGGGCCCTCTCCCCCTTGCTTCCGGTGGCGTCGGAGTGCCACCGGGGGCCATCATCATCACCATCATCTTCACCAACAACTTCACCGCCTTGACCACCAACTCTTCCCCCCTCTATGCAGCAGTGTAATCTCTCTCTTACCCACTGTAATCTCTACTTAAACATGGTGCTCAACACTATATATTATTTCCCTATGATGTATGGCTATCCTATGATGTTTGAGTAGATCCGTTTTGTCCTAATGGCTATTTGATGATCGTGATTGGTTTGAGTTGTATGTTTTGTTATTGGTGTTGTCCTATGGTGCTCTCCGTGTCGCGCAAGCGTGAGGGATTCCCGCTGTAGGGTTTGCAATATGCTTATGATTTGCTTATGGTGGGTGGCGTGAGTGACAGAAGCACAGACCCGAGTAAGTAGGTTGTTTGCGTATGGGATAAAGGGGACTTGATGCTTTAATGCTATGGTTGGGTTTTACCTTAATGAATCTTTAGTAGTTGCGGATGCTTGCTAGAGTTCCAATCATAAGTGCATATGATCCAAGTAGAGAAAGTATGTTAGCTTATGCCTCTCCCTCAAATAAAATTGCAATAATGATTACAGGTATAGTTATCGATTGCCTAGGGACAAATAACTTTCTTGTTGACAAAAGCTCTCTACTAAAACTAATTTAGTTGTGTCTTTATCTAAACAACCCTTAGCTTTTATTTACGTGTTCTTTACTTTCTTGAAAGCTTGCCCAAAAACACCTACAAAGTACTTCTAGTTTCATACTTGTTTCCGGTAAAGCGAACGTCAAGCATGCGTAGAGTTGTATCGGTGGTTGATAGAACTTGAGGGAATATTTGTTCCACCTTTAGCTCCTTGTTGGGTTCGACACTCTTACTTATCGAAAGAGGCTACAATTGATCCCCTATACTTGTGGGTTATCACCACACAGTGCGCCACTACTGTATTTTTTTATTCTTTTTTTTGCAAAACTACTAATGGTGCACCGTGGCACAGTGCGCCATTACTAGTTTAAACTAGTAATGGCGCACTACGCAACGGTGCGCCATTAGTATATATATATTGTTTATTATTATTCTGCAAAACTACTAATGGCGCACGGCCAGCAGGTTCGCCATTAGTATGTTGGGTTACTAATGGCGCATGGGTGGGTGGTGCGCCATTAGTAACCTGGGACCAGCTAGATATTTTGGACAGCCACACCTACACACTCACTTTCCCTATTTCATTCCCTCCACCTCCTTCTCCAAGATTGTCGGCTGCCTCCTCCCCCTCACCTCATTTGCACCATAGATTCATCAAAATTAAGTGGTTAAATTACCTTTTTTGATAGGTAAGTAAGGGGAAAGCCATCTTTATGTTGTAGATCTACTTTTTTCTCCCTAGCTTGCTCCAACAACGTGCACATGCACTTTTTGTGGCCTAGCTAGATCTATGTATGTTTGTGGTGTTGCATATGTTTGTGGTGTTGCATATATGTTTGTGTTTGCAGGTACCGGTATTTGAAATGCAATAGTTGCCAATATTTTGCCGGAATGTTGATTCATTTCCGTTTCGGCGAGAATTTTGGCACTATGCATTCTTTTTTGTCCTATTTTTAGGGAAAGTCATGCCAAAAAATTTTCTTGGTTCTAAAATATTGTTTTGCTCTACCCTGCAGGCGACCATGGTCCGCACGATGACCGAAGGCATTGTGAATAGGTTTTTGAGCTCCGCGAAGGCCGAGATGCTTCAAAAGAACGAGATGGAGATAAAATGTCCATGTCGAAGATGCAAGCTAAAGAGCCTTATTGCGGACCCGGATTCTGGGCAGGTGCGGGACCACCTGCTCTTGCATGGTTTCATGGGTGGCTATCGGTGGCAAGGTGATGAAGATGACTATGAAGTCGTCCAGGGGCAGGGCAAAAATAAGGAAGGGCAGCAAGACAACCACCGCGGCTCGGGCGGGCGAGAAGACGAAGAATCTCCAGGACATGATCACGACGGTGATGTTGTACACAGTCATCATGTAGAAGATGCCGGACATGATGATGAGGAAGATGCCGGAGCAGACGAAGGGCATGATCATGAAGATGAAGATGCCGGCGGAGCAGACGACGATGGACCATCAATGGGCTGGGTGCAGGACCCTCATATTCAAGAGCTGCTTCTCAAGCAGACGGATAACGCAAGAGCTACCACCCGAGAGAAAGCCAAGCTGGATCAACTGGAGATAGATGCGGTTACTCCATTGTATGAAGGATGCAGGCCCGAGGATACCCGCCTGAAAGTAACGCTCATGGCTCTAGAGATGAAGGTAAAACACAAAATGACCGACGCATGCTTCGATGAGAACATGTCATTCTGGCACGAACGTCTTCCCAAGGGGAACAAGTGCCCTACCAGTTTCGAGGAGGTGAAGAAAATCGTGTGTCCTATGGATTTACCGCACGTGAAATACCATGTGTGCATGAACAATTGCATCATTTATCGGGACGAGCATGCGGAGTCTACCATATGTCCAGTGTGCGGCGTCACTCGATACAAGAAGAGGAAGAAAGCTCCTCAAAAAGTGGTGTGGTACTTTCCGATCACTCCTCGTCTGCAGCGGTATTTCGCGGACCCTAAGCTAGCAAAGCTCCTGCATTGGCACGCGGATAGGGAGGAGAAGAAGCGAGAAGATGGCGCAAATGATCCGAAATAAATAAAAAAGACAAAATGCTGAGACACCCTAAGGATGGGAGCCAGTGGCAAGCGTTGAACTTCGAACACCTAGAATTTGGGAAGAATCCAAGGAACATCGTGCTGGGCGCGAGCACCGATGGAGTCAATCCGTTTGGCAGTTAGAGAAGCACACATAGCACCTGGCCTATGTTTGTGTGGATGTACAACCTTCCCCCCTTGTTGTGCATGAAGAGGAAGTACATTCACATGAGTATGCTAATTGAAGGGCCGAAACAACCAGGGAACGACATCAATCTATATCTGGGGCTGCTGAAAGAGGAGCTAGACACGCTGTGGAAAACGCCAGCCAATATGTGGGACGCCGCAGAGAAAGAATATTTCCCTATGAGAGCCGCACTGCTCACGACGGTGCATGACTATCTCGGTTACGGATATCTCGCGGGGCAGGTGGTCCACGGATTTTTTGGATGCGGCAGGTGCATGGATGACACAACGTATCGCCAGCTAGATAGAGATCCCGGGTCTTCGAAAACCATGTTCATGGGACATCGAAGGTGGCTTCGCGATGATGACCCGTGGAGGAAACACAAGGATCTGTTCGATGGTGAAACCGAACCCCGAAGACGCCCGCGTACGAGGAGCAGCGAGGAAATAGACGAGCTGTTGAAAAAATGGAAAGATTGCCCACTGCTGGGAAAGAAGCAAAAGGCGCCAGAGCTAGGAAAGAAGCGAAAGGCGCCAGAGCCGCTGCTGAAGGTATGGAAAACAAGGTCTGTTTTCTGGGACTTGCCGTACTGGAAGATCCACCGTGTGCCTCACAGCCTTGATGTCATACATATCACGAAGAACGTGTGCGAGAGTCTGCTTGGTACCCTGCTCAACATGCCAGAGAGGACCAAAGATGGGCCAAAAGCAAGGGCAGGCTTGAAATTAATGGGCATCAGGCAGGAGCTTCACGCTAATGATGATGATGATGATGATGAGGCGAAGCAGGACAAAGAAAGTCGTCGCAAAGGCAAAAATGCCAAGAAGATCGGAAATGACTACCCTCCCGCATGCTCCACTCTAAGTTAGGAGGAGATCGAGTAGTTTTTCACCTGCCTCGTAGGAGTAAAACTTCCTTACGGTTACGCGGGGAAGATAAGCAGATACCTAGACCCAGCAAAGCAGAAGTTTAGCGGGATGAAGTCTCACGACTGTCACGTGTTGATGACGCAGATACTTCCAGTTGCAATTCGTGGGACCATGGGCGCGCACGTCCGTGAAATGCTATTTGGCCTATGCAACTTTTTCGACGTCATCTCTCGAAAGTCGGTTGGCGTGAGGCAACTCAGAAGGCTACACGAAGAGATCGTGTTGATACTATGCGAGCTTGAGATGTACTTCCCGCCCGCATTCTTCAACGTTATGGTGCATCTACTGGTCCATATCATGGAGGATATCATCCAACTCGGGGCCGACATTCCTGCACAGCATGATGCCGTTCTAAAGGATGAATGGTGTCATCAAAGGATACGTTCGCAACATGTCACATCCAGAGAGAAGTATAGCTAGGGCCTTTCTGACCGAAGAGTGCATCTCCTACTGCACGAATTATCTAGGCATCGAGAACCCCGTTGGTCTGCCCGTCAACAGGCACCTCGGCAGGCTCGCTGGATGGGGTCACCGTGAGGGTCGCTGCGAAATGCATGTCGACTTCGAGGGTCGACTCACCGACTTTCAAAGAGCAAACCTAGTCGCGCTACAACACATATACGTGGTCGATCCTTGGGTGGTAGAGCACAAAACCTTTATTGAGAAGACGTACAATGACCGAGGCAAACAGAGGATGGACGGAGATATAATCAAAGAGCACAACTCATGTTTCACGCGTTGGTTCAAGCAGAAGCTTCTGTCGTACCCTTTACATGAGGATTCTTCCGTGGAAGAACAACTCATATTCGCCTTGTCACAGGGCGCCGAGCACAACCTGATGACCTATGAGGCGTACGATATCAACGGGTACACATTCTACACCGAGGACAAGGACATGAAGAGCTATGAGGACGCCGCGGAAGACACCGATCCTGACTACACAACCCCTAGCGGCGTCGGGGATGACACCACTGATGGTGCCACCGAGGATGCCACCACTGATGATGGCGGTGCACGCACAGATGGCAGCCAACCGAAGAGGCAACAGAAGGACCAACCGAAGAGGCAACGGAAGGACCGGCGCCCGAGCGTGCTCAGCACCGTCAGGGAGGAATTTACTGAAGTGAACTCCGACGGGCATCCGACGGTGCCCAAACAAGTAGTCAAGGGGTACTCGGTTCAGCTCAAGTGCATTCTCGGGAGCACCGTCTCGATCAACACCGAGAACCTAAGGCATAAGGACCGAGGGAATTTGCGCAGCCTCCTCTTCACGAAGCTGCACGAACGATACAAGTTCCCCGCTGAGTTTGCAAACACACGCCTCTCAGGGAATAAAGTGAACGGTGCCGCCCTCACGAGGATGAGCACGGCCCTGTCTACTTGGAAAAGCACGGTGAAGGCAATGATTGAAAAAGGTGATAGTTATGAGAAGATCAAGGCGAAATATCCTTTGATGAGCGAAGATGACTACAAGGAGTTCAAGATCAAGTGCGAGAGCAGCGCAACCTCCGAATCAAGTCAGTGGGGGAAAGAAATGCGGAAGTTGAACTTAGGGGTCCACCAACTCGGTCCCGGCGGTTACAGAGTGGCGGAGCCTATATGGGACAAGGAGGACGCGGAGCGTGCCGAGCAAGGCCTACCGCCCTGCTTCAAGAAATACCGTGACAAGCAGACCAGGAACTTTCTCAGGGCCCGGTACAAGGAGGACCCGGTAACAAAGGAGCTTACCACAGATCCGAAGACCAGGGCGCCTTGAGCTTGTTATGGTAAGGAATACATCCCCCGCGTAATTAGCTCCATATGGTTGCATTCTAATTAATCCCCAATATTTCTAAATGGTTCACATTCCTTACGCAGGACAATGAAAGCAGTAGCGCGGGGTCATCTCAGAGCTCCCCTTTCGACACCCCTTTAAATAGGGTGTTGAACGTAATGAAAAACAAGGATAAGCTCAGTAAGCCGACGTCAGCTGGTTGTGTGGCCGGCAAAGGCTTGTCCACAAAATGGTCGTCATACTATACCGTTGGTGGGCGAAAGGAGAAAAAGACCAGCTCGGAAAGCCAGTCGCGCGAGGTTGAAGCACTCAAGGCACAAGTGGCGCAGATTCCGGAGATTGTCCAAGAGCAAGTGCAACAACAACTGGGAACGATGCTCAATGCCATGGTGCCTACGTTGATTCATGGGCCAATGACGTGGATTGCGGGCGGCCAACAGGGGCCTCCCCCGGTTCCCAGCTTCACAGCGAGCAACTCGCACAACGCGCAGACGGCGCCATCGGTGTCTCCGGCGGCACCATTGGTGTCTCCGGTGGAGGCGGTATTCGTGTCTCCGACGCCGGCACGGGCATTGGAGCTTAATGCACCCGGGTGTACGCCGGTCGGCACCTCGCCAGCAAGCGGCCCCTCCATCAGTTGCACGCCCGCCGTTGGTGGTGCCTCGACATTAGCCGAGCTCGACGGCATCACGGTAACTAAGCCTCTCGGCCGATGACTTCATCTCCTTGCCTTTGACTGGGCATCCCTAACACCCTACATGTTTTCGCAGGGCGCCGCCAATGTTCCTTGCACTCTCCTGCACTTCGTGGGCGGCGAGTTGGTCAATGTCGCCAAGGGCAGAATCGTTCAACCGGGCAACCCCGTGTTCCACGGTAATCCGATGCCACCCACAGTGTATAGGGTTGAAGTGGTTCGGGTGCTGCCAGGCTACGACGAGCTGTTACCTCCGATTTGACCCGCTGGGGCCGACGAAGAAGATGAGATGACCCTCAACACCTGTGTAAGTTGGCCCCTGCTTTGGCCGAAGAGCCAGATTCGTTTGGGGGCGGGGGACACCACCCCACAGACAAGACCGCCAGTCATGCCGGCGCCAAGCCATGGCAAGAACGCCGCAATGCTACCGGACATGCCGTACATCCCTATGGCACAGGATCCGAACATGCATATGGCACAGGATCCGGACGACGATGGTACATTTACCAATGTCGATAAGTACTTTGCCGAACATGGGTACGGTGACGAGTTCTGCGGGCCTCCTTCTCAAGAACCCAACCAAGACGACCACGATCTAGCTGGTATGGCGGAGAAACCCAATTGCAATAGGCGTCGTCTGGCGTTTAGTTCTCAGGAGACGCCTCCATCTGCCGCCTTCACCGAGCCTCAGATAGCTGAGGTGTGAAATATTATCAGCCCCAACACGCTCAAGAAGGCGGTCTGTGAGCAAAACTCGGTCCCATTACAGCAGTCAAGAAGAAGGGCCGGAAACGAAAGACTAAAAAGGACGCCGGTGCAAGCCAGCTGGCACCGAGTACGATTCGTGCTCAGGACGGGCCACCTTCACCTAAGGATATCTCGAGGAGGGTGCATGTGGCGGGTAGGGCGATGCTACCGACAAATATGCTCAATGCTGCAACCGGTGCTATGCGGAGTCTGCATGACAGTGTTCTTTCTTTGGAGAAGCGGTGTCTCAGAGAGAATGATGTGGCATACCCGGTTTTCGTGGCCAAGGTGCCAGAGGGCAAGGGCTTTGTGGATGGCACCATCGGGGGTACGATCGTCCTGCGGTTTGATGACATCTTTGCTATGTTTAACCTTCATCCGCTGCACTACACCTTCGTTTGGCTATTTTCGCTAAGTATGGAGATGCGGATCATTAGAGACAAGACCCCGGACATCATGATAGTCGACCCCTTCTACATGCGTGCCAAGCTCTTGGGCAGTGCTGGGGACCGCCAAGTCGCGAGTTCACACCTCAAAGGCGTCATTCTGGCAAACCCAGTTAAGGATAACTTCCTCGTGGCTTACTTTCCCGAGTAAGTCATCCCTTAACCTCCCCGTAACATATGATTTCTTAGATTTCGATCGTTCTTTTTTTCTAACATTCCGTGTTCTGTGCAGTGACATACATTGCACACTCATCCTCTTAAGCCCGAAATATTCCATGGCCACGTATTTCGACCCGAACCGTGACTCCAAGATGGACTACACAAATATCAAGAAAGTTCTTGATGATGTTCTCCCTGGCTACGCCAAATCTGGAGGCACCTTCACATGGCCAGTTCGTAGGTACGGCAGGCACGTGTTCACCCACAATACTAAGTTCTGCTGCATCAAGCAGCCGCCTGGCGGTCAGAAGGATGCCTACTACGCCCTCCATCACATGCGGGCAATCGTACGGGACCATCATCACCTTCTGCTACCAGATAATCTCAAAGATTGGGCCGCGAGCTTGTTGGCAATCCAGGACGCGGACATCAGACAAGAATTCTTTCGCATCCAGTCGGAGTTTGCGGACATCATCCATCAAGATGTCCTTCATACCTCGGGGCAGTTCTACCTCAGATATCAACCGTCCAACAGTGAGATAGACACAACGCTACAAATGCAGGCTGACAAAGCCCGCGATTTCATGACCATCACGACAGACGACGGCTTCATCCACGCTCCGGTCCCATGAGTCAAGTCGAAAGTAGTGATGCTATGTGTAGTTCTGAAACATTGATTGGCTCATGTTGTAATTAAACTTTAATGAATTGTATGTCTCTTTGGTTTTGATAGTCGTTCAACTTAGATGTAATCGATGCTATTTATTAGTAGGACCATGAATCATGCTATTAATGTCTTGCTTTTCTCTTCCGATCCTTTTGTTGCATACTTATATATTGCTTATGTATTGTCTGTTGTTTGGCTTGTGCATAGAGATGCCGTCGTATGTCGTGTACAAGGGTAAGGTTCCCGGAGTCTACGACGACTGGGAGGAGTGTCAAAGACAGATTCACCGTTTCAGCAGTAACAGTTACAAAGGGTACACCACTAGGGCGGAGGCGGAATCTAGATACGCCCGCTATCTAGCGGGAGAGAGGAGGGAGCGTTGGAGGAACCGGATGAAGACCAGTTTCATCGCGATGATGCTCATCGTGATGACCGCAGCTCTCTTCTATGTGATGGTAGTTTAGATGATCGATATCGACTTGTAATGTAAAGACAAACTCGCTACTCGCGGTCTCAAGACTTGTAATGTTTTATCTTTGTTCGGTCTTTTGAATTCGGAGACTAATATGATGAATTGTATTCGGAGACTAATCTTCTATTGTATTCGATGAATCTGCTATTGCTGTGTGCTGTTATCTATATTCTGTCCAATAATATATTTTGTAACCTATGCAAAAATCAGAAAAGTAAAAAAAACCTAATATTCATACTAATGGCGCATCACCTCAAAGTGCACCATTAGTATGCCAAAGGATACTAATGGCGCATCACTACACAGTGCGCCATTGGTATGCCAAAGGATACTAATGGTGCATCATCCCACAGTGCGCCATTAGTATGCCAAAGCATGTGGGTAAATATGGCCCCCTGGGAGGCATACTAATGGCACATGGTGGTCTATACTAATGGCGCACGGCGTGGTGCGCCATTAGTATACCAGATACTAATGGCGCACCAGTGGGGCACCATTAGTAAAAAATACTAGTGGCGTGGTACTAGTGGCGCACCAGTAGTGCGCCATTAGTAGGAAAAACTGGTGCACCACTAGTAGGCCTTTTCCTAGTAGTGTTTGTAGTGTTATTTGTGCACCTTGACATGCCATACCTCTTTAAACCGGTCATGCATGATACTTGGTTGTGCATCATGCCATGTTTATGTGGTGGTTGTTTACTATGTTGTTTGCTTCTATCCGGGCGCTTCTCTCGTTAGCTTCGGTTTCGTTCCGGAGTTGTGAGGATCCGTTCGACTACGTCCGTTTGTCTTCTTCATGGACTCGTTCTTCTTCCTTGCGGGATTTCAGGCAAGATGACCATACCCTCGAAATCACTTCTATCTTTGCTTGCTAGATGCTCGCTCTTTTGCTATGACTATGCTGCGATACCCACCACTTGCTATATCATGCCTCTCATATTGCTAAGCCAAGCCTCTAATCCACCTTGTCCTAGCAAACCGTTGTTTGGCTATGTTACCGCTTTGCTCAGCCCCTCTTATAGTGTTGCTAGTTGCAGGTGAAGATTGGAGTTTGTTCCTTGTTGGAACATGTTGATTGTTGGGATATCACAATATCTCTTATTTAAATTATTGCATATATATACTTGGTAAAGGGTGGAAGGCTCGGCCTTATACCTAGTGTTTTGTTCCACTCTTGCCGCCCTAGTTTCCGTCATACCGGTGTTATGTTCCTTGATTTTGCGTTCCTTACGCGGTTGGCTTATAATGGGAACCCCTTTACAGTTCGCTTTGAATAAAACTCCTCCAGCAAGGCCCAACCTTGGTTATACCATTTGCCACCTAAGCCTTTTTCCCTTGGGTTCTGCAGACTCAAGGGTCATCTTTATTTTAAACCCCCCCCCCGGGCCAGTGCTCCTCTGAGTGTTGGTCCAACTTGTCAGCCGCCGGTGGCCACCAGGGGCAACTCTGGGCTGGCCTACCGGAAGTTTGGACAATCCGGTGTGCCCTGAGAACGAGATATGTCCAGATCCTATCGGGATTTGTTGGCACATCCGGGTGGCTTTGCTGGTCTTGTTTTACCATTGTCGAAATGTCTTGTAACCGAGATTCCGAGTCTGATTGGGTCTTCCTGGGAGAAGGAATATCCTTCGTTGACTGAGAGCTTGTGATGGGCTAAGTTGGGACACCCCTACAGGGTTATGAACTTTCGAAAGCCGTGCCCGCGGTTATGGGCAGATGGGAATTTGTTAATGTCCGGTTGTAGAGAACTTGACACTTAACTTAATTAAAATGCATCAACCGCGTGTCCGGGAAGAGAACATGGTCTCGTGTTATGCTTGAACGTATGTAGTGTAGGATCACTTCTTGATCATAGATTCTCGACCGTGCTTTGCCTTCTCTCCTCGCTCTCATTTGCGTATGTTAGCCACCATATATGCTATTGCTTGCTGCAACTCCACCTCATACCTTTTCCCTACCCATAAGCTTAAATAGTCTTGATCGCGAGGGTGTGAGATTGCTGAGTCCCCGTGACTCACAGATTAGTTCAAAAACCAGTTTGCAGCTGCCGATGATACCGTGCAGGTGACACAACCAAGCTCAAGGATGAGCTCGATGAAGATCTCGTTCATTGTGTTGTTTCGTTTTAGTTGATCAATAGTGGAGCCCATTCGGGACGATCGGGGATCTGTGGCATTAGGGGTAGTCTTCTTTTATTTTGGTTCCGTAGTCGGACCTTGTTTGTATTCTGGATGATGTAATGCTTTATTCATGTATTGTGTGAAGTGGCGATTGTAAGCCAACTCTGTACCTCCTTATTCAGTACATGGGATGTGTAAATATTACCCCTCTTGCGACATTACCTTCAATGTGGTTATGCCTCTAAGTCATGCTCCGACACGTGGGAGATATAGCCGCATCGAGGGTGTTACATCTATTTAAGTGGGAGTTCTTAAAGTAATATGATTAATTGAACTTAAAATTATCATGAACTTAGTACCTAATAGTATTTTTCTTGTCTATGTTGTTGTAGATAGATGGCCCGTGCTGTTGTTCCGTTGAATTTTAATGCGTTCCTTAAGAAAGCAAAGTTGAAAGATGATGGTAGCAATTACGCGGACTGGGTCCGTAACTTGAGGATTATCCTCATTGCTGCACAAAAGAGTTACGTCCTGGAAGCACCGCTAGGTGCCAGGCCTGCTGTAGATGCTGTTGATGATGTTAAGAACGTCTGGCAGAGCAAAGCTGATGACTACTCGATAGTTCAGTGTGCCATGCTTTACGGCTTAGAACCGGGACTTCAACGACGTTTTGAACATCATGGAGCATATGAGATGTTCCAGGAGTTGAAGTTAATATTTCAAGCAAATGCCCGGATTGAGAGATATGATGTCTCCAAAAAGTTCTACAACTGCAAGATGGAGGAGAATAGTCCTGTCAGTGAACATATACTTAGAATGCCTGGGTACCATAACCACTTGACTCAACTGGGACTTAATCTTCCTGTTGATAGTGTCATTGACAGAGTTCTTCAATCACTGCCACCAAGCTACAAGAGCTTCGTGATGAACTATAATATGCAAGGGATGGATAAGACAATTCCCGAGCTCTTCGCAATGCTAAAGGCTGCAGAGGTAGAAATCAAGAAGGAGCATCAAGTGTTCATGGTCAACAAGACCACCAGTTTCAAGAAAAAGGGTAAAGTGAAGAAGAAGGGGAACTTCAAAAAGAACGGCAAACAAGTTGCTGCTCAGGAGAAGAAAGCCAAGTCTGGACCTAAGCTTGAGACTGAGTGCTTCTACTGCAAACAGACTGGTCACTGGAAGCATGCTACCTCTTGAGCACTGCGTTGGATTTCCCCGAAGAGGAGAGGATGATGCAGCAAAGTAGCGTAAGTATTTCCCTCGGTTTTTGAGAACCAAGGTATCAATCCAGTAGGAGGCTACACGCGAGTCCCTTGTACCTACACAAAAACAATAGCTCAACGCAACCAATGCGCTTAGGGGTTGTCAACCCCTTCACGATCACTTACGAAAGTGAGATCTGATAGAGATGATAAATATTATTTTTGGTATTTTGGTATAGAGATGCAAAGTAAAAATTAAAAGCAAAGTAAAAGCAAAGCAATAATAAAGTGATGGAGATTGATATGATGAGAAAGAGACCCGGGGGCCATAGGTTTCACTAGTGGCTTCTCTCAAGAGCATAAGTATTCTAAGGTGGGTGAACAAATTACTGTTGAGCAATTGACAGAATTGAGCATAGTTATGAGAATATCTAGGTATGATCATGTATATAGGCATCACATCCGAGACAAGTAGACTGACTCCTGCCTGCATCTACTACTATTACTCCACTCATCGACCGCTATCAGCATGCATCTAGAGTATTAAGTTAAAAACAGAGTAACGCCTTAAGCAAGATGACATGATTTAGAGGGATAGTTTCATGCAATATGAAAAAAAAGCATCTTGTTATCCCCGATGGCAACAATACAATACGTGCCTTGCTGCCCCTTCTATCACTGGGAAAGGACACCGCAAGATCGAACCCAAAGCTAAGCACTTCTCCCATGGCAAGAACAACCAATCTAGTAGGCCAAACCAAACTGATAATTCAAAGAGACTTGCAAAGATAACCAATCATACATAAAAGAATTAAGAGAAGATTCAAATATTATTCATAGATAGACTTGATCATAAACCCACAATTCATCGGCCTCAACAAACACACCGCAAAAAGAAGATTACATCGAATAGATCTCCACAAGAGAGGGGGAGAACATTGTATTGAGATCCAAAATAGAGAAGAAGCCATCTATCTACTAACTATGGACCCGTAGGTCTGAAGTAAACTACTCACGCTTCATCGAAGGGGCTTGGATGATGATGTAGAAGCCCTCCGTGATCGATGCCCCCTCCGGCGAAGCTCCGGAACAGGCCCCAAGATGGGATCTCATGGATACAGAAAGTTGTGGCAGTGGAATTAGGTTTTTGGCTCTGTCCCCAATCATTTGGGGGTACGTAGGTATATATACGAGGAAGAAGTACGTCGGTGGAGCTTTGAGGGGCCCATAAGGCAGGGGGCGCGCCCTCCACCCTCGTGACTACCTCGTGGCTTTCTTGACGGAGGGTCCAAGTCTCCTGGATCTTATCTGATGAGAAAATCACGTTTCCGAAGGTTTCATCTCGTTTGTACTCCGTTTGATATTCTGTTTCTCTGAAACACTGAAATAGGCAAAAAAATAGCAATTCTGGGCTGGGCCTCCGGTTAATAGGTTAGTCCCAAAAATAATATAAAAGTGGAAAATAAAGCCCAATATAGTCCAAAACAGTAGATAATATAGCATGGAGCAATCAAAAATTATAGATACGTTGGAGACGTATCAAAGCAGAACTGCCCCAAGTATTTGGCAGATAAGAAGGATGGCAAAGTGAACAAAGGTATATGTGATATACATGTTATTGATGTATACCTTACAAGAGCTCGCAGTAGCACCTGGGTATTTGATACTGGTTATGTTGCTAATATTTGCAACTCGAAATAGGGACTACGGATTGAGCGAAGATTGGTTAAGGACGATGCGCATGGGAAATGGTTCCAAAGTCAATGTGATCGCCGTCGGCACGCTACCTCTACATCTACCTTCGGGATTAATTTTAGACCTAAATAATTGTTATTTGGTGCCAGCGTTAAGCATGAACATTATATCTGGATCTTGTTTGATGCGAGATGGTTATTCATTTAAATATGAGAATAATGGTTGTTCTATTTATATGAGTAATATCTTTTATGGTCATGCACCCTTGAAGAGTGGTCTATTTGTGTTGAATCTCGATAGTAGTAATACACATATTCATAATGTTGAAGCCAAAAGATGCAGAGTTGATAATGATAGTGCAACTTATTTGTGGCACTGCCGTTTAGGTGATATTGGTATAAAGCGCATGAAGAAACTCCATTCTAATGGAGTTTTGGAATCACTTGATTATGAATCACTTGGTACTTGCGAACCATGCCTCATGGGCAAGATGACTAAAACACCTCCGGAACTTTGGAGCGAGCAACAGATTTGTTGGAAATCATACATACTGATGTATGTGGTCCGATGAATATTGAGGCTCATGGCGGGTATCGTTATTTTCTCACCTTCACAAATTATTTGAGCAGATATGGGTATATCTACTTAATAAACATAAGTCTGAAACATTTGAAAAGTTCAAAGAATTTCAGAGTGAAGTGGAAAATCATCGTAACAAGAAAATAAAGTTTATACGATCTGATCGTGGAGGAGAATATTTGAGTTATGAGTTTGGTATACATTTGAAACAATGCGGAATAGTTTCGCAACTCACGCCACCCAGAACACCACAGCGTAATGGTGTGTCCGAACGTCGTAATCGTACTTTACTAGATATGGTGCAATCTATGATGTCTCTTACTGATTTACCGCTATCGTTTTGGGGTTATGCTTTAGAGATGGCTGCATTCACGCTAAATAGGGCACCATCGAAATCCGTTGAGACGACACCTTTTGAACTATGGTTTGGCAGGACCGCCGATTTGGCTTGCCTCCATTGCGCTCCAGGATTCTTTAGGGCTATGTTTCACTGGTGTGTTGCGTGCATCATCAAGACGGCGGCACCACAGTCCTTCCCCACGTCGATGTCTTTGTTCCATCCAAGGTGGCTCTGGTGTTGCTCTTCCACCTGCCATCTACGCCACCCAAACTAGTTGCAGCCTCTTCTTGTGTCCACCGCCCACACATGTGCCGGCCAAGTTGGCCGCACAACCACAAGCGACCCACATCGGAAGCGTCGCTGCTCCTATAGATGCCACCGTGGCTGCCTCATTGCAATCAAACATCATGCAGAGGTATTTCTACTACAAACTCCATCTAAGTTGTGAATATTTTTCCCTTTTGACTATTTCTATATAATTATGTGTTGCACCTGAAGAGTTCTTCGTGAGTAATCAAGATTGGTTCATGAATATCGCAATTTGCCTTTTGATTCCTGTAATCTCTCTATTCCTCTTCATAATAGTGTCTGGGTCCATCATCTTTCTTTTCATTTATTTTTGGGGATGGCTCCCAACACCTATATATCTTGATTTTGCAGCAGGCCGCACGCCATCAGGAATCCATCAATTCCTACTTCTGCTACTACACGAAGGTACGCACTGATGTTTATTCATGCGTTGAATCTTTCAAGCCCTTATTGCTGAATTCCAGGTCGTTCACCTTCCCTTACTGTTGTGCATTATTAGGATGCCACATCTCTCTTCAACTTTCTGACCACTAGTAATCATACACCATAGAGGTAGGCGGTGATGCTATGATAGCTTCTTGCTGCATTTTTATTCATCCACCAAGATTAACATTATGCACTATATGATGAGATCATCTGCTCAAGATTTCTTATAGTTAATGTTATCACTTTGTGATTATCTCTATATTAGAATCTGCATGTTCTGTCAATAAAATGTTTTGTTTGTTTTATTCTTGTAGGTATACAGTGCATTCTAGGCATTCCCTTATATTTTACCCAAACCAATATGACCTCACTAATGACTGACAAGCTTCTCTGCTCTTGAATCAGCATCTCGCATATGAATGAGTGATGAAGATTTTCTTTACTCTTGAATCCGACCTATCTTAATATTGGAAAACTGTCAGGTTTGATGCTTCAAGTTCGCATGCATGTAATTTGTATAAAGGTTCTTGAGCAGATGAAGGAAGAGAAGAAGTGGAGATATCAACCTACACATAGATTGGGAGAAAAGGATGGCGGAGACTAGATAAAGGAAGAGGAGAAGTGGAGATATCAATTTTGTATGACACAACATGGTCATGTAGATATGCAGCCGGCAGAAGCGTTTGCTTGGTCAGGGGAGGAGAGTTCCTGCGTCATACATGAACTACACCATGATCTGCTGCCATCAAGATAGACACCCAGATCCAAAAAATTAGTTTCAACTTGTAGATTTGTTGTTTCCTAACCAGTTTTCTTTAGCAGGTGGCATCAATCATATTATTGTACCCCTTTGATATAGGCGATACGTACCATCCAGTGAAGGTAACTCCTACTCCTTTGCTTTGTTAGCTGTTGGATGCATTATTTTTGCAAGCATTGCTAAAGAAGCCTTGTGAAGAAATTACCTTACAAAAAGTGCTCAGATCTTCTCTAATGGAATGCCATCGGTAATCTTCTCTGTCATTCAACAAACCTTATATTTGTAATCTCTGATGTTTGCTGAATGTATCTCTAGATAATAAAAATATTTTGCTAATTGCAACTACTCTTTTCTATATTCGGTGATTCAGTGTTGATAACCCACAAGTATAAGGGATCACAACAGTTTTCGAGGGTAGAGTATTCAACCCAAATTTACTGATTCGACCCAAGGGGAGCCAAAGAATATTCTCAAGTATTAGCAGCTGAGTTGTCAATTCAACCACACCTGGAAACTTAATATCTGCAGCAAAGTGTTTAGTAGCAAAGTAATATGATAGTGGTGATAACGGTAGCAAAAGGTAACACTAGTAAAAGTAATGTTTTTGGTATTTTGTAGTGATGATAGCAATAGCAACGGAAAAGTAAATAAGCGAAGAACAATATATGGAAAGCTCGTAGGCAATGGATCGGTGACGGAGAATTATGCCGGATGCAGTTCATCATGTAACATTCATAACCTAGGGTGACACAGAATTAGCTCCAGTTCATTGATATAATGTAGGCATGTATTCCGAATATAGTCATACGTGCTTATGGAAAAGAACTTGCATGACACCTTTTGTCCTACCCTCCCGTGGCAGCGGGGTCCTTACGGACACTAAGGGATATTAAGGCCTCCTTTTAATAGAGAACTGGAACAAAGCATTAACACATAGTGAATACGTGAACTCCTCAAACTACGGTCATCACCGGTAAGTATCCCGATTATTGTCACTTCGGGGTTAACGAATCATAACACATAATAGGTGACTATAGACTTGAAAGATAGGATCAAGAACACTCATATATTTATGAAAACATAATAGGTTCAGATCTGAAATCATGGCACTTGGGCCCTAGTGACAAGCATTAAGCATAGCAAAGTCATAGCAACATCAATCTCAGAACATAGTGGACACTAGGGATCAAACCCTAACAAAACTAACTCGATTACATGATAGATCTCATCCAACCCATCACCGTCCAGCAAGCCTACGATGGAATCACCCACGCACGGCGGTGAGCATCATGAAATTGGTGATGGAGGATGGTTGATGATGACGATGGCGACGGATTCCCCTCTCTGGAGCCCCGAACGGACTCCAGATCAGCCCTCCCGAGAGGTTTTAGGGATTGGCGGCGGCTCCGTATCATAAAACGCGATGATTTCTTCCCTCTGATTTTTTCTCCCCGAAACTCAATATATGGAGGTGGAATTGGAGTTGGAGAGGCAACAGGGGGCCCATGAGGTAGGGGGGCAGGCGCACCCCCCACCCTCGTGGAGAGACGGTGGGCCCCTAGCCTTCATCTTTGGCGGGTATTTTTCTTATTTTCTGAAAAGTGGCTCCGTGAAGTTTCAGATCATTCCGAGAACGTTTGCTCCTGCACATAAATAACACCATGGTAATTCTGCTGAAAACAGTGTCCGTCCAGGTTAGTTCCATTCAAATCATGCAAGTTAGAGTCCAAAACAAGGGCAAAAGTGTTTGGAAAAGTAGATACATTGGAGACGTATCAACTCCCCCAAGCTTAAATCTTTGCTTGTCCTCAAGCAATTCAGTTGATAAACTAAAAGTGATAAAGAAAAACTTTTACAAACTCTGTTTGCTCTTGTTGTTGTAAATATGTAAAGCCAGCATTCAAGTTTTTAGCAAATATTATAACTAACCACATTTGCAATAACACATAGGTCTCAAGTTTACTCATATCAATAGCATAATCAACTAGCGAGCCATAATAAAAAACTCGGATGACAACACTTTCTCAAAACAATCATAATATGATATAACAAGGTGGTATCTCGCTAGCCCTTTCTGAGACCGCAAAACATAAATGCAGAGCACCTTTAAAGACCAAGGACTGACTAGACATTGTAATTCATGGTAAAAGAGATCCAGTCAAGTCATACTCAATGTAAACTAACAGTAATGAATGCAAATGACAGCGGTGCTCTCCAACTGGTGCTTTTTGATAAGAGGATGATGACTCAGCATAAAAGTAAATAGATAGGTCCTTCACAGAGGGAAGCAGGGATTTGTAGAGGTGCCAGAGCTTGGTTTTGAAACATAGGTGGATAATATTTTGAGCGGTATACTTTCATTGTCAACATAACAACCAAGAGATGGCGATATCTTCCATGCTACACACATTATAGGCAGTTCCCAAACAGAATGGTAAAGTTTATGCTCCCCCTTCCACCACAAGCATCAATCCATGGCTTGCTCGAAACAACGAGTGCCTCCAACTAACAAGAGTCCCAGGGGGAGTTTTGTTTGCAATTATTTTGATTTAGCTTGCATAAAGCATGGGACTAGGCATCCCGGTGACCAGCCATTTATCTCGTGAGTGAGGAGCGGAGTCCACTCCTCTTGAGAATAACCCGCCTAACGTGGAAGATACAAACAGCCCTAGTTGATACATGAGCTATTCGAGCATACAAAACAGGATATTTATTTGAAGGTTTAGAGTTTGGCACATACAAATTAATTGGAACGGCAGGTAGATACCGTATATAGGTAGGTATAGTGGACTCATGTGGAATAACTTTGGGGTTTAAGGAGTTTGGATGCACAAGCAGTATTCCCGCTTAGTACAGGTGAAGGCTAGCAAAAGACTAGGAAGCGACCAGCTGGAGAGCGACAACAGTCATGAACATGCATTAAAATTAATCAACACTGAATGCAAGCATGAGTAGGATATAATCCACCATGAACATAAATATCGTGAAGGCTATGTTGATTTTGTTTCAACTACATGCGTGAACATGTGCCAAGTCAAGTCACTTAAATCATTCAGAGGAGGATACCACCCTATCATACCACATCATAACCATTTTAATAGCATGTTGGCACGCAAGGTAAACCATTATAACTCATAGCTAATCAAGCATGGCACAAGAAACTATGATCTCTAATTGTCATTGCAAACATGTTTATTCATAATAGGCTGAATCAGGAACGATGAACTAATCATATTTACAAAAACAAAAGAGGTCGAGTTCATACCAGCTTTTCTCATCTCAGCCAGTCCATCATATATCATCATAATTGCCTTTCACTTGCACGACCGAACGATGTGAATAATAATAATAGTGCACGTGCATTGGATTAAGTTGGAATTTGCAGGCATTCAATAAACAGGAGAAGACAAGGCAATATGGGCTCTTTTGTCAGATCAACAATAATGCATATAAGAGCCACTTTAACAATTTAATCATGGTCTTCTCCTATCGACCCCCAAAGAAAAGAAAATAAATAAAACTATTTACACGGGAAAGCTCCCAACAAGCAAAAGAAGAACAGGAAATCTTTTGGGGTTTTCTTTTTAATTACTACTACAAGCATGGAAATTAAACTAACTAAAAGTTACAACTATTTTTTTGGTTTTTCTTAAGGTTTATTAAACACACAAGAAGAAAGCATAAAAAGGAAATTAGACTAGCATGGATGATACAATGAAAAAGTATGAGCACCGACATCTAGCAATGAGTGTGTGAGCATAAATGTAATGTCGGTGGGAAATATGTACTCCCCCAAGCTTAGGCTTTTGGCCTAAGTTGGTCTATGGCCACGGCTGGCCTGGCGGATATCCATATTCCATAATAATAGTTGTTGGGGTCGTAATGTGATGTAGAAGAAGAAGGCTCGGATTGCCACTGGCTGACAATCATCTCCGAATCCCACTGATAATTAGACTGTCGTGAAGGATCAAATTGTGGGTCCGACTCTGGCTCCTCGGCTGGTGCAGGGTTCCGGTAGGCGTGGATAGCCGTCAACGGAACAAGGTACGTGCCTACAGTCAAATCAAACAAAGAAGGAGCGGGCAAGGTAATAGTCTCAGGATGATGTTTATTAAAGAACAATTGATATTTAAGCTCTCCTTCCCTATTCTTAACAATAAAATCATGTGCCACCATACTTTTATAATCTAGATAAACACGGGGCAGCACTTTTTCTTCCTTCTCAGGATTCCTAATAGGTATGTTAAAATGTGCAGCTAGGCGTATAGCATAGATGCCTCCAAAGATGGGGCCCTTGGTACAGTTCAGACTTAACCGTTTGGCAATAATGCTGCCCATACTAAAAGAGTTATTACCATACAAATCGTGGTGCAAAATAATAATATCAGGGATACTCAGGTTTCCACACTTTCCGCGACCAACTAAGCAACGACTAGCAAATAATGCAAAGTAGCGTAAAACAGGAAAATGTATGCTAGTGATTCGTGCATCGGAAACCTTCATTGTTTCCCCTACAGTGATAGTGTCAATAAAACCCTCCACATCATCATGATGTGGTTCTTCTATCTTGCCCCCAAAAGGGACTAAACAGATCCAACAAAAATCATAAAGTGACATCTCCTTATGCTCATCATATAAATGAAATTCCACCGTAGGTGGTGAGTTCCTAGAATGAAAATGAAAGTTTTGCACAAAGGTATTTGTGAGCAAGAGATACTGATCGCATTGGTCGTGGAGGAAAGCGGTAAGGCCTGCAGTCTGAGGCAACTCATGAAAATCTTCATAAATCCCAGCTGCTCTTAAGAAATCCTCGGAAGGCCATTCACACGCCCGAACCTCCATGGTGCGAGGCAGATTATACTTAGGCTTTGGTGCCTTTTCCTTTGAGCTTTGGCTCGATGAGCCCCTCAAAAGTCTCCTCATCATTTTCTGAAAAATTCTGAATTTTTTAGTAACTTCAAAATAAAAGTAAACCAAACTCAATAATATTGATAGTAACTACTCCTACAAGTGCCTAGGGCCTATATCATGCATCAAAACTACTTTTGACCATATAAATTTGACGTGCAAGCTCAAGAACGGGGTCACCTAAGCAGCAAAAATTTGCAATGAATAAAGCACTAGAACAAAAACTAATTGGACCAATGGAGGAGTCACATACCAAGGAACAATCTCCCCAAGCAGTTTTATGAGAGGTGCTTTGAGCAAGGAGATCGATAATGGCAGCAAAACGAGCTTGGACTCGTGCTTGAGCTGGATATTCGTGTTTGTGGGAGGAAGATGAAGTGTGTGGGTGCAAGAATAACTGGAGGAGGGACACCATGGGCCCACGAGGCAGGGGGAGCGCCCTAGGGGGGTGGGCGCGCCCTCCACCCTCGTGGCAAGGTGGTTGCCCCCTGGTGTGTTCTTTGTTCCATCAATCCTCAAATATTCTAGAAAAATCATATTTAATTTCCAGGGCATTTGGAGAACTTTTATTTTCAAGGTATTTTTATATTGCACGGATAATCGGATAACAGATACACAAATATTTATTTTAATTTTATTTAATATAAATAACAGAAAGTAAAAGTGGGGTACAGAAGGTTGTGCCTTCTAGTTTCATCCATCTCATGATCATCAAAAGTAATCCACTAACAAGGTTGATCAAGTCTTGTTAACGAACTCATTCCGAATAACATGGAACCGAAATTTCGAATAACACTATGTTACCTCAACGGGGATATGCACATCCCCAATAATAAGAATATCATATTTCTTCTTGACAGTAGGAAGAGGAAATTCAAAACTTCCAAATATGATTGATGGAATTTTTCCAATAGAATTGATACTGTGAACTTGAGGTTGTTTCCTCGGAAAGTGTACCGTATGATCATTACCATTAACATGAAAAGTGACATTGCCTTTAGTGCAATCAATAATAGCCCCTGCGGTATTCAAAAAGGGTCTTCCAAGAATAATAGACATACTATCATCCTCGGGAATATCAAGAATAACAAAGTCCGTTAAAATAGTAACGTTTGCAACTACAACAGGCACATCCTCACAAATACTGACAGGTATAGCAGTTGATTTATCAGCCATTTGCAAAGATATTTTAGTAGGTGTCAACTTATTCAAATCAAGTCTACGATATAAAGAGAGAGGCATAATACTAACACCGTCTCCAAGATCACATAAAGCAGTTTAACATAGTTTTTTTAATAGAGCATGGTATAGTGGGTACTCCTGGATCTTCAAGTTTCTTTGGTATTCCACCCTTAAAAGTATAATTAGCAAGCATGGTGGAAATTTCAGCTTCCGGTATCTTTCTTTTGTTTGTAATAATATATTTCATATACTTAGCATAAGGATTGGTTTTAAACATATCAGTTAATCGCATACGCAAAAAGATAGGTCTAATCATTTCAGCAAAGCGCTCAAAATCCTCATCATCCTTTTTCTTGGATGGTTTGGGAGGAAAGTGCATGGGTTTCTGAACCCAAGGCTCTCTTTCTTTACCATGTTTCCTAGCAACGAAGTCTTTCTTATCATAATGTTGATTCTTTGATTGTGGGTTATCAAGATCAACAGCAAGTTCAATTTCTATATCATTATCATTACTAGGTGGAGCATCATCATGAACATTATTATTAACATTACCACTAGTTTCAGGTTCATTACCAGATTGAGTTTCAACATCAGAAATAGAAATATCATTTGGATTCTCAGGTGTTTCAACAATAGGATCACTAGAAGCATGCAAAGTCCTATCATTTTTCTTTTTCTTCTTTTTAGAAGAACTAGGTGCATCTATATTATTTCTATGAGAATCTTGCTCAATTCTCTTAGGATGGCCTTCAGGATACAAAGGTTCCTGAGTCATTCTACTAGTTCTAGTAGCCACTCTAATAGCATGATCATTATCCTTACTATTCAATTCATTGAGCAAATCATTTTGAGCTTTAAGTACTTGTTCTACTTGAGTGGTAACCATAGAAGCATGTTTACTAATAAGTTTAAGTTCACCTTTAACATTAGCCATATAATCACCAAGTGTACAAGCATATTTGAATTGTATTTCAATTGTCTACCAAAATAAGCATTAAAATCTTCTTGCTTAACCATAAATCTATCAAACTAATCTAAGCATGGGCTAGCAATTTTAGTAAATGGGATTATAGCTTTATCATATTTATAGAGAGAATTTTCCTTTACTACCTATGTCGGGTTATCAAGACCATGAGTTTCTTCGATAGGTAAAGGATTAAGATTACATGTTTCTTCAATAGGCGGTAAATTAAGACCATGTATTTCTTCAATAGGAGGTAAATTCTTAACATCTTCAGCTTTAATACCCTTTTCTTTCATAGATTTCTTTGCCTTTTGCATATCTTCAGAACTGAGAAATAGAATACCCCTCTTCTTCGGAGTTGTTTTAGGAATAGGCTCAGGAATTGGCTCCGGAGGTGTCCAATTATTTTCATTTGTCAACATATTATTCAATAGAATTTCAGCTTCATCTGGTGTTCTTTCCCTGAAAACAGAACCAACACAACTATCCAGACAATCTCTGGAGGCATCGGTTAGTCCATTATAAAAGATATCAAGTATTTCATTTTTCTTAAGAGGATGATCAGGCAAAGCATTAAGTAATTGGAGAAGCCTCCCCCAAGCTTGTGGGAGACTCTCTTCTTCAATTTTCACAAAATTATATATATCCCTTAAAGCAGCTTGTTTCTTATGAGCAGGGAAATATTTGGCAGAGAAGTAATAAATCATATCCTGGGGACTATGCACACAACCAGGATCAAGAGAATTAAACCATATCTTAGCATCACCCTTTAATAAGAACAGAAACATTTTATGGATATAAAAGTAACGAGTTCTCTCATCTTTAGTGAACAAGGTAGCTATATCATTCAATTTAGTAAGATGTGCCACAACAGTTTCAGATTCATAACCATGAAAAGGATCAGATTCAACCAAAGTAATTATATCAGGATCAACAGAGAATTCATAATCCTTATCAGTAACAAAGATAGGTGAAGTAGCCAAAGCAGGGCCAGGTTTCATTCTATCATTTAGAGATTGCTTACTCCATTTAGCTAATAATTTTTTAAGTTCAGTTCTATTTCTGCAAGTTAAAATAGCTAAAGAAGCATCTTGATCAAATACATAACCCTTAGGAATAGCAAGTGGTTCTTCATCATCACTTTCATCAGTATCATCAGATTCAATATTTTCAATTTCTCTAGCCCTAGCAAGTTGTTCATCAAGAAAAGCACTAAGTGACATAGTAGTATCAGGCATAGAGGTAGTTTCATCATAAGTATCATGCATAGCAGAAGTGGCATCATCAATAACATGCGACATATTAGAACGAATAGCAGAAGCGGGTGTAGGTGTCGCAAGCTTACTCAAAATAGAAGGTGAATCAAGTGCAGGCTAGATGGCAGTTCCTTACCTCCCCTCGTAGTTGAGGGATAGATCTTGGTTTTTGGATCTCTCAAGTTCTTCATAATGATAAGCAGATATATATCCCAAGTGACTCAAAGAATAGAGTTATGCTCCCCGGCAACAGCGCCAGAAAATGGTCTTGATAACCCACAAGTATAGGGGATCGCAACAGTTTTCGAGGGTAGAGTATTCAACCCAAATTTATTGATTCAACACAAGGGGAGCCAAAGAATATTCTCAAGTATTAGCAGTTGAGTTGTCAATTCAACCACACCTAGAAACTTAATATCTGCAGCAAAGTGTTTAGTAGCAAAGTAATATGATAGTGGTGATAACGGTAGAAAAAGGTAACAGTGGTAAAAGTAATGTTTTTGGTATTTTGTAGTGATGATAGCAATAGCAACGGAAAAGTAAATAAGCGAAGAACAATATATGGAAAGCTCGTAGGCAATGGATCGGTGATGGAGAATTATGCCGGATGCGGTTCATCATGTAACAGTCATAACCTAGGGTGACATAGAACTAGCTCCAGTTCATTGATATAATGTAGGCATGTATTCCGAATATAGTCATACGTGCTTATGGAAAAGAACTTGCATGACACCTTTTGTCCTACCCTCCCATGGCAGCGGGGTCCTTACGGACACTAAGGGATATTAAGGCCTCCTTTTAATAGAGAACCGGAACAAAGCATTAACACATAGTGAATACGTGAACTCCTCAAACTACGGTCATCACCGGTAAGTATCCCGATTATTGTCACTTCGGGGTTAACGGATCATAACACATAATAGGTGACTATAGACTTTCAAGATAGGATCAAGAACACTCATATATTTATGAAAACATAATAGGTTCAGATCTGAAATCATGGCACTTGGGCCCTAGTGACAAGCATTAAGCATAGCAAAGTCATAGCAACATCAATCTCAGAACATAGTGGACACTAGGGATCAAACCCTAACAAAACTAACTCGATTACATGATAGATCTCATCCAACCCATCACCGTCCAGCAAGCCTACAATGGAATCACTCACGCATGGCGGTGAGCATCATGAAATTGGTGATGAAGGATGGTTGATGATGACGATGGCGACGGACTCGCCTCTCCGAAGCCCCGAACAGACTCTAGATCAGCCCTCCCGAGAGGTTTTAGGGCTTGGCGGTGGCTCCGTATCGTAAAATGCGATGATTTCTTATCTCTGATTTTTTCTCCCCGAAACTGAATATATGGAGGTGGAGTTGGAGGCGGAGAGGCAACAGGGGGCCCACGAGGTAGGGGGCACACCCTAGGGGGGCAGGCGCTCCCCCACCCTCGTGGAGAGACGATGGGCCCCCTGGCCTTCATCTTTGGCAGGTATTTTTCTTATTTTTTGATAAGTGGCTCCGTGAACTTTCAGGTCATTCCGAGAACGTTTGCTCCTGGACATAAATAACACCATGGTAATTCTGCTGAAAATAGCGTCAGTCCGGGTTAGTTCCATTCAAATCATGCAAGTTAGAGTCCAAACAAGGGCAAAAGTGTTTGGAAAAGTAGATACGTTGGAGACGTATCAAGTGTCAATCATTCTGATGTTTTACTGTCGTGAGTTACATCATCATATATGCACACCCGAGAGTGTAGACAAGTATATGCCTATGAACAGTCAACGGAAGATGATAAAAAAATAGTATATGATGGAATCATCTAGCAGTTCCTGGATGTGGTGCTGTCAAGACTCGAGTGCTATTTTCCCAATATATAGACTTAAGAACATCTCCTGCTTTAATGGTCGTAACAAATTGTTATTCTTTTATTGCTTTAGTGCTACACCTACAGTCTAATTATGTCCGGCTTTGCGTCGTAAGATTCACTTCTAATCTCTCTTCATTGTCATAATCTTTTGAGACAACATACATGCCTTTTGTTTGTAACAAGGTATCCTGACTTCCCAAGCCATAAATCTTACAATATTAATTAAAATAGAATGTATGGAATGCGTAATATTCTCATGGGATGCTATGTTCCGTTATTGAACCAAAGTCCCACTATGCAAAGTTTAAGAGCTTTCTCCCTTACCTGGCATTGTCTTATGAAGTCTAATTTGCTCACAACGTTATTTTATTTTAAAACTTACTTTTCTCGCTAATTTTTGTATAATAATTTCATGAGAAATTTCTAACAACTACCGGGTGCCCTACACCCTCATGAACAGTAAATTCATAAAACAATAAAAAACAATCTAAAAAAGCTAAAACTTTCATGGATCAAAGATTATCAAAGGTTTGATGTTCCTGCAAAGTTTCAGCAACAAATAACCTTCGTGGAGCCCTCACAAAAAAACAAAATCACTGCTAAAAAATGTACATAAACTTTGAACAATCATTTGTTTTTCATATGAGTGCTCTTTGAATTTTATTTTTATCTATAACTTTGCAAGATCATCAAAAGTTTCATGATGTTCGATGTCCCAAAGTTTCGGATTTTTTTGACTTTTTTGAATTTGTTTTGAATTTACTGTTCATAGAGGGTGTAGGGGCACCCGGGTGCTAAAAATCCTGTCTCTAATTTCATTCACTGAATGTAGTAGATTGAATAAATTTGCAGAATTATGATACAACCTGAACTGGTACACTTCTGTCCTCACCATCATGCAAATCTTCTTGCACACTATTCTATTTTGTCCTCCCTATTAATGTAGATGACTACTCGCTATTGTGGCCAGATGAAGATAAGTAATTTCATGCAAGTGACAAAGAAGAAGCATTACCACCTCCCAGGGAGATCTCCAATGTTTATTTGTTTTGTGTTTCTTTATCTGCTCTTTATGTGTCAGTTATTTTGGTTGAGCTGATGGTTGAGTAGTCACTGGGAACGAAAACAGCAAACATCGATATGATATAAAAAACACACAATCTTTGTATCTTTCTTCCCAGTTGTGAATTTTTCAGTTTTATGAAATGATTATATTTTAGCTGGGAGATGACTGGTTAACAAGTATATTCAAATTATCTACATTTCATTTCTTTAATATATTCTCTTATTTCTATCTACAATTCCCGTAGCAACGTGCGGGGTATCATCTAGTTTCCATAAAAGTGCCAACCGCGGCAGAATCTAAAAGATTTCTAGAAACAAAATTCAATCGCGCATAGAGATTTTGTATGATCACCCAAAGATTTAAACCATGAGTAGGACAATTTCTGAGCATCAATTTCACTCTTTCCCAAGATTGCGCAACACGTTCATGCTCAAGTTGCTTAAAATTCACGATTTGTGTTCTAAGGGGAATAATTTTCGCGGGTGGAAAATACTTAGTAATAAAAGCATCTTTGCACTTATCCCAAGAATCGATACTATTGCGAGGCAAAGAAGAAAACCAAATTTTTGCACGATCTCACAATGAAAATGAGAATAATTTCACAATATCATTGTCCATATATTTTTTCTTTTGCATATCGCATAATTCCATGAATGTGTTAAGATGGGACACGACATCCTCATTAGGAGTACCAGAAAATTGGTCTTTCATAACAAGATTCAACAAAGCGACATTGATATCACAAGACTCCACACTAGTGACGGGAGGAGCAATCGTAGTGCTAATAAAAACATTCTTGTTGGTATTGGAGAAATCACACAACTTGGTGTTCACTTGAGTCATCGTGACTACGCAACAATACTGCACTCAAAAACAGATCTAACGAGAAAACAGCGAACGAAAAAGAGGGCGAATAAAATGGCAAATTTTGTGAAGTGTGGGAGATGAAAATGAGAGGAAAATGGCAAATAATGTAAATTGCAAGGAGATGAGATTTTTGATTAGGAACTTGGTAGATGTTGATGATGTCTCCCCGACAACGGCACCAAAAATTCCTTTTTGACTGCGGCTTAAACTACGTCGATATTTCCCCAAAGAGGAACGGATGATGCAGCACAACTACGGTAGGTATTTCCTTTAGTGATGAGACCAAGGTTATCGAACCAGTAGGAGAACCACGCAACACTACGTAAACAGTACCTGCACACAAAGAACAAATACTTGCAACCCGACGTGTTAAAGGGCTTGTCAATCCCTTTCGGGTAACGGTGCCAGAAATTGTCAAGTTGATGGGATAAAAATATGATATATTTGATAAACAGATCATGAATAAATGCAAAATAAAATGAAGTGCAACAAGGTATTTTGGGGTTTTTGGAAATATAGATCTGAAAATAAAAACGAATAAAAATAGATCTTGAAGGCAAATATAATAAAGAAGAGACTCGGGGCCGTAGATTTCACTAGTGGCTTCTCTTGAGAAAAATAGCATGCGATAGGTAAACAAATTACTATTGGGCAATCGATAGAACTTGAAATAATCATGACGATATCCAGGCAATGATCATTAGATAGGCATCACGTCCAAGATTAGTAGACTGACTCCTGCCTGCATCTACTACTATTACTCCACACACCGACCACTATCCAGCATGCATCTACTGTATTAAATTCATGGAGAAACAGAGTAATGCAATAAGAATGGTGACAAGATGTAGACAAGATCTATTTATGTAGAGATAGACCCCATCTTATTATCCTTAATGGAAACGATACATACGTGTTGTTTCCCCTTTTGTCACTGGGATAAAGCACCGTAAAATCGAACCCATCACAAAGCACCTCTTTCCATGGAAAGAAAAATCAATATAGTCAGCCTAACTAAACAAAAGATTCGAAGAAGAAATATGAGGCTATAAGTAATCATGCATATAAGAGATCAAAAGACTCAAATAACTTTCATGGATACTAACATAGATCTGATCATAAACTCAAAGTTCATTGGATCCCAACAAACACACAACAAAAGGAGTTACATCAAATAGATCTCCAAGAGACCATTGTATTGAGAATCAAAAGAGAGAGAGGAAGCCATCTAGCTACTAACTACGGACCCGTAGGTCTACAATGAACTACTCATGCATCATCGGAGAGGCACCAATGAGGATCATGAACCCCTCCGTGATGGTGTCTAGATTGGATCTGTGGTTTCTGGAACTTGCGGCGGCTGGAATTGAGTTTCGTCGAATCCCCTAGGGTTTCTGGAATATTGGGGTATTTATAGAGCAAAGAGGCGGTGTGGGAGGCCACCGAGGAGAGCACAACCCACAAGGGCGCGCCTGGGCCCCCAGGCGTGCCCAGGTGGGTTGTGCCCCATTGGGGGCACCCCTCTGGCACTTGTTTGGCCCATCGTGTGTCTTCTGGTCCGGAAAAATTCTCCAAAAAGTTTCGCTGCGTTTGGGCTCCATTTGGTATTGATTTTCTGCGAAGTAAAAAAAGCAAAAAACAACAACTTGCACTGGGCACTATGTCAATAGGTTAGTGCCAAAAATGATATAAAGTTGCTATATAATGATTGTAAAATATCTAATAATGATAATATAACATCATGGAACAATAAAAAATTATAGATACGTTGGAGACGTATCACTTGGTAGGCTTGACGTAGACCTCCCCGGCAACGGCGCTAGAAATTCTTCCTGCTATTTCTTGAGCTTGTGTTGGTTTTCCCTTGAAGAGAAAAGGGTGATGCAGCAAAGTAGAGATAAGTATTTCCCTCAGTTAGAGAACCAATGTATCAATCCAGTAGGAGGTACAAGCAAGTCTCCAATCTATGCACCTGCACGAACAATCAAACACTTGAACCCAACGCGATAAAGGGGTTGTCAATCCCTTCACGGTCAACTGCAATGGTGAAATCTGATAGAGATAGATATAAAAGATTACTAAAACATCAAACTAAAAAAAGTAAATAAATTGCAGTAAGGTATTATAGGGTTTTTTGGTTTATAGATCTGAAATTATATGAAGGAAAATAGACCAGGGGGCCATAGCTTTCACTAGAGGCTTCTCTCTTGAAGGCAAATAATACGATGGGTGAACAAATTACTATCGAGCAATTGATAGAAAAGTGCAAAGTTATGACGATATCCAAGGCAATGATTATGCATATAGGCATCACGTCCATGTCAAGTAGACCAACTCCTGCCTGCATCTACTAGTATTACTCCACACATCGACCGCTATCCAACATGCATCTATGGTATTAAGTTCATAAAAAACAGAGTAACACCTTAAGTAAGATGACATGATGTAGAGGGATAAACTCAAGCAATATGATGAAAACCCCATCTTTTTATCCTTGATGGCAACAATACAATACGTGCCTCGCTACCTCTACTTTGTCACTGGGTGAGGACACCGCAAGATTGAACCCAAAACTAAGCACCTCTCCCATTGCAAGAAAAACCAATCTAGTTGGCCAAACCAAACTGATAATTCGAAGAGAAATACAAAGATATCAAATCATGCATATAAAAATTCAGAGAAGATTCAAATAATACTCATAGACAATCTGATCATAAATCCACAATTCATTGGATCTCGACAAACACACCGCAAAAGAATATTACGTCGGATAGAACTCCAAAAACATCGAGGAGAACATGATATTGAAGATCATAGAGAGAGAGAGAGAGAAGAAGCCATCTAGCTACTAACTATGGACCCATAGGTCTGAGGTAAACTACTCACGCTTCATCGGAAGGGCAATAGGGTTGATGTAGATGCCCTCGGGATCGAATCCCCCTCCAGCAGATCACCGGAAAAGGCCCCAAAATGGGATCTCATGGGAACAGAAGGCTGTGGCGGTGGAAAAGTATTTTCATGGATGCTTCTAATGTTGGGGGAATATTTGGGAATTTATAGGACTCGGAGGGTGGTCGGTGGACTCCCGAGGTGGCCATAAGCCAGGGGGCGCCCCTTGGGGCGCGCCCTGCACCCTTGCCGCCGCCTTGGGACTCTTTCTAACTTGGTTCTCAAGTCCTACGTGTGTCTTCTGGTCCAAGAGAAATCATCGTAAAGTTTTATTCTGTTTGGACTCCGTTTGATATTCCTTTTCTGCAAAACTCAAAAATAAGGAAAAACAGAAACTGACGCTAGGCTCTGGGTTAATAAGTTAGTCCCAAAAATAATATAAAATAGCATATTAATGCATATAAAACATCCAAAACAGATAACATAATAGCATGAAACAATCAAAAATTATAGATACGTTGGAGACGTATCAACATCGTTTGGGGGCCCGATAGAAACTTCGGCCGGACTTCCCTTGCGGGTTCAGTCTCAGATAGGCGATAAACCTGGACTAGAGTCTTGTGTGGTTAGTTAGACCGGGGCCGACACCTCTGCCGGGCTTCCGATTGAAGGTTGACGAGTACATGGCGTGTAATGACGCTAAGTGGTGGGAGCATGTGAGAAGAAGTACACCCCTGTATGGTTATCAAACTATTCGAATAGCCGCGTCCGCCGATATGGACTACTTGGAAAGCTTATATGGTTCATAGATAACTTGAAGTGGATACTCTAAAATGCGCGAGATACGTGTGAGTGCTATGGATGGCCTTCTTGTAGGGAGACAGTAGCCCATAGTGGTGTATTGATATGGTGGATATGTGGACTCGTGTGCACTTTCTCACCTCAAAGATAGTACTGGTAGTCGTAGTACATGATAGCCACTGAGTCAAAGCTGGCTTGATGCAGTTAAACTCCGTCCCCCCTTTGTTGATACTGATGCATATATAGTTAGTTCTGATGTAAGTCTTGTTGAGTACATTTGTACTCATGTTTGCTTAATTTATGTTTTTGCAGAGGAGACTTCAATCTCACTAGTAGTTCCACGTGGGCTCCGACGATTAGCTTGGGAATCTCAGACAGAGGTTTAGCTCCTATGGAGGGTCTCGTAGATAGAGAGGCTTTCCAGCCTTCTTTCTTTTCAGCTGTGTGTACTTAGATAGGTTAAGCTTCCGCATGTGCTTGTTGCTTGCATGACTCCATAAGTTGGGTCATGAGACCCATGTTTGTAATATCATGCTATGTATGGCTCCTCAGAGCCTTTTAAATAACTACTTGAGTCATAGAGTTATGTTGTGACGCCATGTTGTATCTACACATATCGAGCAATTGCGTGTATGTTATTGAAATGCTTGGTATGTGTGGAATCCGACACCTAATTGTTTATTCTTGGTAGCCTTTCTTATGGAAAATGTCTCTTAGTGTTTCCATCGAGCCATTGTAGTTCGCTACTGCTCTAGAACACATGGGTTGACCGGCATGTGTCCTTCTTTGCTCATGTGTCTGTTCCTTCGGGAAAATGTCACGCGGTATTTACCGGAGTCCTGATAGCTTGCTACAGCCCGATTACACTCGCTGCTGACCGGCGTGTGCATTGTTGGGTCATGTATGCATGTCCCTGTAAGTTTGTGCCACCTTGGTTTTACGGTTAGTCATGTCGGACCCGGTTCTCTGTCATATAGATGCTAGCGACACAATCATATAAGTGAGCCGAAATGCGCAACGGTCCCGGTCAAACTAAGGCTGCAGCCGTGGGAATACCATGTGTGAGGGCACAAAATGATATGATGTGTTATATGCTAGTTTGGTGTGACTTAGAATCAGGATCCTGGCGACTATTCTAGCTCTGGACGCAAATTATGGTTCAGCATCATCCTTTGGCCAACCACACGAAATCATGTGTTCAAAATCAAATCCAAGATTTTTTTTTGAACTCAATATGTATGCATCTTTCCATGAGGATGGTTCTGGAGCCATGGAGGTTGTTCTTTGTCATAATATTGGTGAAGCCGTTGCGGGTGCGGCATGCCCTTTCAATAACGTGCTTACCACAATGGAGGCGCTTGCGTTGCTTAAAGGAATCGAGTTCCTTGAACATTTGGCCTACGCAGGGGCGAGGCGACCATTGAGTCAAATTCTTTATAACTTATCAATACATGTAATGGAGAGATGGAAGTGTGGAGTCCCCATTCAACAACTATGACAGGATGCTTTGCACGAGCGGAGTCGATCGACGGGATTTCTTTGGAATATTGCCCGTGGAATGCCAACCTCGTGGTGCACCATCTTGCTAAGTACTCTTATAGGTCATAGTCTGAATTGTTTTCGGATGGTGATCCACCTGCTTTCTTAAAGCAACTCCAACGCAAGGATCCAAACGGACACCGATTTTGTCCGTTTCGTGTCCATTTAGGTCACCTGTCCGCCTAGTGGACATGGGGCGAACAAGCCTTGTATCCAACGCACGTCGACCCAAACTCTCGCGCCGCCCGCCGCTCCTCTCCCTCGCGCCGCCCGCCCCCTCCTCTCTCCTGCGCGCCGCCCGCCCCCTTCTCTCTCCCTTGCGCCGCCCCTCCTCTCCTCCTTGCGGATCCCCTCCCCCGCGAGATTTTTCTCTGCTCGCGCCTCTGTGCAGCCACCCTCTGCTCGCGCCGCCGTCCGGGCCTCGAGCCCCAGCAGGAGCGCGCGGAGGAGCCCTG
>NC_057797.1:648986651-648987799 GCF_018294505.1 Triticum aestivum
GACGACCTGCGCCGACGGCCTCGCTGCGGCGCGGAGGAGCGGCCGAGCGCGCGTCGGCGACCTGCGCCGGTGGCCTTGCGGCGGTGCGGAGGAGCGGCCGAGCGCGCGGTGGAGACCAGCACCGGTGGCCTTGCTGCGGGCGTTGCAGTCGCTGACATATGGGACCAGGGGCGGACACGAGCGGGCGACAGCGGTGGACGAGAGCGTCCGCTTCCGTCCGCTTCGTACCCATTTGTTGCCAGATTTGGGTCAGGTTTGGGTCGGGGGCGGACAGCAGGCGAACACGGACGTTCGTTTGGGTTGCCCCGTTGGGCCAAGTTTTCTGTCCGGATAACCCAAACGGATAAAATGGGTCCTCCCATTGGAGTTGCTCTTATTGCCTTTTTTGGAATCATTGATATAACTCTATTTACATTGAAAAGAAACATTGAGGGGCATTCCCTTGAAAAGAAAAGGTTTGTTGGTCCACAGCTAAGAATATTTAACCATAAATGAGAAAAGGCATGAGATAAATATTGGCTAGTTAATTGTGAAGCCCAATTCTTGATGGAAAGGGGCACCAAAGCCTTTGCGCTCCCTCTCTATCTATCGAAGAGATGGAAGGCATAGTTTTTTTTTTCTTTTTTCATCTTTTCATCAAAGAGTTGAACAATGAAGACTGTCAACGGGCTCCTCCTTTTCTTTTTTGCAAGAATGATACATATCTATTATCAACGTTCACTGGAAGTACAAAATATCTTAAACATAATAAAAATTATATCAAAATTCTGAGACCACTGAACGACCACTACCGCCATTTAAATGAGCCGCCGACGCGCCGCTGTCCCTGCTTCCCTACCGGAGACGGCTTGACCTTGTTGATAACATCCGGAGAGTCTTCTTACACGTGCCCCTAAGGACCAACGCCCTGGAGCTGCAGTCGTCCTCGGTGAACCCTTGAATAGATCTGAAGCACCTGGCATCAAATCTCGTCAGATGACGAGAAACCATAACCTCATCGCCCCAAGGAGACGACAAAAATATATGTTGGAGCTCCATCGACTACGTACAGATGGACAAACTCGAGGAGGATTGAAGGCCGGAAGACAAACTCGGAGAAAAAGCGTTGCCATTCGCCCAAGTGCCGCACCTGCGAGGGCTAAAAAACT
>NC_057797.1:648987936-648990973 GCF_018294505.1 Triticum aestivum
GTGGTGGTGGTGAATGAAAGCTTGGAGGGGAGGGAGGGAAGTGGGAGAGAAACCCTAAAGGTTGGTTCTCAACTTCTGTCCACGACGTCAGCGGGCTCCTCCAACCCAAGATGCTTCTAACCGGTGGTCGTCTTTGGTCAAGGGAACGAGCGAGCACACACGGTACACCCTCTAGAGCACATGGCACGCTCTTCCATTATTTATTTGACACAGTCAGGTGAGCATCATGCTCGATGGTTACCCTGCAGGAGCGCGGATCATCCATTCCTAGGTTGGATAGGGCCAAAAACACAGAGGAAAAAATTAGGACCGAGGCGACCAATACAATACTCCTGCGCCAGAAGAATAACGCAAACACTCGGCTCCCGGCCCTGCCCCTGGTCGCCTTCCAGGAATCTTCTAGGGTAGCCAGCCAGCCAGCGCCCTCCCCTGTGGGAACTGGGAACGCCACCGCAACACCAGCTCTCTCTCCGCTCACACACACACACAGCTATAGCTTTTACTAACTTACCCAAAACAAGCAGAAAAGGTAAACACAAGCGGTTAATTACCACGCCCCTTCACCTACCGAGGGTACCCCATCCGCCGTCTCATCTCATCCATCCCCACGCCGATCGAAGCGAGACGCAGCGAGCGAGCGCGAGATCCAGCCAGCCAGCCAGCCAGCCAGCCGTGCGAGGGTCGGGTCAATGCTGGCTCCCATGAATTCCTTCCCGTCTCGTCATCTCCCCTCCTGTCGTCCCGGCTGGTCAAAATCCTTCGCGTACACACCCACGCGTATTACCATGTATACATAGCCTCGCCCCCGGCCCGTACGCGACTGCGATAGATCCCCCAACCCTCCCCGCCCGCCCGCCCGCCCTCCGCCCCGCCGCCTCTCCCCATCCACCCCAGCAGCCCAGCGGAAACGCACACTGGAACGCCGAGGGATCCACGAGCCGGGCCGCGCTGCGAGGAGCCATGGAGTTCACCGCCGCGTCCAGCAGCAGCAGGCTGTCGAAAGAGGAGGACGAGGAGGAGGAGGGGGAGGAGATGGAGGAGGAGGAGGCCTCCCCGCGTGAGATCCCCTTCATGACGGCCATGACGGCGGCCGCCTCGTCCTCCTCCCCGACGTCCGCGTCCGCATCTTCTTCAGCGGCGGCGGCCTCCGCGTCGGCGTCTGGGTCGGGCTCTCCCTTCCGCTCGAGCGACGGCGCTGGGGCGTCTGGGAGCGGGGCGGGCGGCGGCGACGTGGAGGTGATCGACAAGGAGCACATGTTCGACAAGGTGGTCACGCCGAGCGACGTGGGCAAGCTCAACCGGCTGGTGATCCCCAAGCAGCACGCCGAGAAGTACTTCCCTCTGGACGCGGCGGCCAACGAGAAGGGCCTGCTGCTCAGCTTCGAGGACCGCGGGGGCAAGCTCTGGCGCTTCCGCTACTCCTACTGGAACAGCAGCCAGAGCTACGTCATGACCAAGGGCTGGAGCCGCTTCGTCAAGGAGAAGCGCCTCGACGCCGGGGACACCGTCTCCTTCTGCCGCGGCGCCGCCGACGCCACGCGCGACCGCCTCTTCATCGACTGGAAGCGCCGCGCCGAACTCCGCGACCCGCACCGCCTCGCGCGCCTGCCCATGCCCATGCCCACCTCCTCTCCCTACGGCCCGTGGGGCGCCGGACCGGGCGGTTTCTTCATGCCGCCCGCGCCTCCAGCCACCCTCTACGAGCACCACCGCCTCCGCCAGGGCTTTGACTTCCGCAGCATCAGTCCCGCCGCTCCGCCGAGGCCGCAGGTGCTCTACTTCGGCTCCGCGGGAATTTTCCCGCACGCGACCATGCCGCCTCCGCAGCCGCAACCTCCGCTGCACATTGCGGTGCAACCGAGCCCGCCGGTCACGGTCGGCATGCCCATGGTCCTCGATTCGACGCCACTCGTCAACAGCCCGACGGCGGCCGCGAAGCGCGTGCGTCTGTTCGGAGTCAACCTCGACAACCCGCACACCCACGGCGGCGAGTCAAGCAACGATGCCAACGCATTGTCGCTGCGGATGCCGGGATGGCAAAGGCCGACACAGTTTAGGTCGCTGGAATTGCCCCAGCACGGTGCAGCCGGAGCGGAGTCGTCTGCGGCCTCGTCGCCGTCGTCATCATCATCCTCCAAGAGAGAAGCGCATTCCTCCTTGGATCTCGATCTGTGAAGGATATTTGGTGAGCTCGATCGGGAGCGTGCCCAAGGAAAGTTCAACAATTCCTTCTTCAGTTTGTCACCTTCCTTTTCTTCCTCTCCACCTTTTGCGGTTCCGTTATAACATTGATAGAAGCCAGCATTTAACATTTCATTTTCGTTTTCGTTTTCGTTTTGGCCAATCAAATTCTTGGGTGTTGGTTTGAGAATTATTAATATATAGAGAGAAACTAGCGAATCAATCAATTCTTCATGAGTTCGTCTGGTTTCGAATAAGATTCCTTCATTTTCGGTCTTCCCCGCTATCCCAGTATAGCTTGTGATTTCTAAGTCAAATTATTTTCCTTTACTAATTGGTTGGTCCGCAGTTTGGTTGACCAATTCCGTTTGCCCCCACATATGATAACACACCTCTAAATTTGCAAACCCCAAACAGCATTAATACGGCCAAGATCTGAATCGTATGATTACGAGCGCAGTCTGATACACATCCATCATCCCGAACTTGCATCATATGAATGATCTTCTCCTCTAGACTGAACCTTCAACGCAGCTCTCAGAAACAGTGGCGAGGCAATGACATTGATGGCGATTAGCGATGCAAGCAGCTGCCACCGGAGAAGCTACATACGAGCATTGCAGGTCAAATCCTTCACTTCTGAAGAGATCCTTAAATTCCTGTAGTTTACTCCTCTTCATTAGTACTGCTAGTCTGCTAGTATGTCGTATCTTATATTTATGTGCTTGGCCTTCTTGCTTTTAATTCGTGAGTTTGCTGATACTTTTTGTACCGTTTCATACTCCATATGCATAATTAGATGATCGTAATGGCAAAGATCATAGGGACTGGTACAAGCAAATTTAAGGAATTCCTG